>NC_057807.1:119383436-119386284 GCF_018294505.1 Triticum aestivum | reverse complement strand
CGCCCCGCCACCGCCGGCGACCACCGCCCCCATCCTGAACCCTAAGATAGATAGTGGGGTACCTCTCCAGCGAGCCCCCCTCCCCGCTGCGACTGGTTCTTCCTTCACCCCAGCGAGCCCACCCCTTGGAAATCGGCTGACCCAAAAGTCGATTCAGTCGACTGAAGTGTAGCCAAATCGAAGCAGCATCGCAAGAAAGAGCAAGAGCGAGAGCAGCAGCGCGAGCAAGAGCAATAGCAAGAGCAGACCAGGCAGGGGACCGAGATCAAGAGCAGAGCAGCAGCGCAAGCGAGAGCTAAAGCAGCAGCAGCTCCTACTGATGTGGACGTCGCTGCCGAGGGAGCAACGTCGTGGAGGAAGTGGCCGGCGACGCCGCCGTGGATGGAGTCGTGTCGTGTTGGCTCGGGACCGAGCGCCGGCAGCACCGTGAGATCGAATCAAGAAGAAAATGCGGCGATTAGTGTACAACCTCTTTGGTGGCGCCGATTAGGCCGCAGCTTCATCCGAGGAAACGGTGATGATGATGCTCTTCCGGTGGTGTAGGTGAAGACGACGGTGTGAGAATGGAGGTGGCACGAAAGACAAGGGGAACGTCGGGGCAGCTCCTTGGAGGTGGAGGACGGGGTGGCTGAACCGGCGGGATGATGAGATTGACGACGGATCCTCATCCGGTACGGTGGATGAGGGACGTCGAGGTGTTGCTGTGGACGACGTCGTCGGGGAAGAAGCTCCGACTGGGTGGCGGACGGAGCAGGGTGTGGGGTTTCGTCGTGGGTTTTCGCGGCCTCGATGTATGAATGGGTGGGCGGATGGGATGGCAGTGGGGAACCATGGCTTAGAGACGCGCTTGTCCGAAATGTGGGGTAAGTTATGAAAGTACCCCCAACCGATTTGAGGCGTTTCTTTCGGTTCAGGGGTACCACGGGCGTTTCACGTGTCGGGATTTCACAGGAGGTGGGAGTTTTCGCGCGCGTTGTAATTTCGGAATAGCAAGGCGCGGGTTGAGATGGAGGGAGTTGTTAGAGCACAACAAGACAAAGATATATCTTAAATATTTCGGGCTAACAAGGCGCGGGTTGAAATTTCCGGACAAGCCTAATGTGTACTGTACCAAATCAATGCGCACTACAAATGTCATTCAAAACTTTGAATTCATGTTATGTTCAATTAAAATATTTCGGTACGTGTATAATGCATGCAACCTACTACTCAAATGAACGTTTTAGTGCATTCCAAACATATATACTACCGCTTCAATATGAACTAAATTTGAATAAGATCTACAGTAATGATTGTTGTGAAGTCAAAGCATTTGAATTCGTTTCTCTGTTTTAATAAGATCTACAATCATCATTATTGTCAAGTTAAACCATCATTTGTGTATTATCTTCACAGCACACCACATGATCAGTATCGAGTTACATATGAACTATGTGTACTATATGAACTCGAACTAGATTTTTTGAATCCACTTTATTTTGATTTCAAATCACATTACATTTCTAGCTCTAGCTAGATCTTTTCATAATATAAACCATGTCTCATATGTATAATGTGTTTATCACATTATGTATGGTGCCCCGCCCCCTACGCCTACAAGTATTTAGATGTGAGTTGCAAACACCACACATTACCACAAATTCAAATAAAATGTGAGAATTTTCGATATATAGTATTGTTTAGATTGCTCGATATTTAGTTGTAAGCTGCAAATGCCGCACATTATCACAAATTCAAATAAAATGTGAGATTGTTTGATGTATAGTATGGTTTAGATTGTTCGGCATTTAGCTGTGAGTTGCAAACGCCATGCATTATCACATTATGGTAAAACATGTGCACAGCACGTGTATCACCGCTATATTCAGGCATGCAATGTTTAAAACACTATGATCTCCTATTCAAATATATGAATCCGCTTTCATATTAAATTATGATCTTTGTTAGTCTCTTACACCCACACAGTCCTCTAACCTTTGTAGCTACCACTAATTTTCTCTCGTGCATGCACACGCCCTCCTCGCCCTCCCCCTCCCTCGGCATTCTATCCACCGGGCACATTCATTTTTTCCTTTAGGTCGTTCTCCCAGAGTCTCCACAACTCCTTTCTGACACACACCGATCGATAAACCTCTCCAGCGATGCCTGCCTACAGCATACACACACAGCTTCAATCTCCTCCTTTATGTGTCCTTGCCTCGTGTCTCTCATATGGTCAGACACATGTGTAAACTCTCACCCCTCTTTTAATCGATCTCACAACCGCACACTCCTCCCCCTATCCAACTAGTAGTTGGGCCTCTCGCACCACCTCCTAGCTCCATTCTCTCTGTCTATCCGTCTTGCTGGGCCTTATTTGCCTCTAACAAATGGACGTACACCAACCGATCTCTCGCTATACATATAGCCAGCTAGGTCCTTATAACTCATTTTTACCCACACATCGATCGATCTACCTCATTAGTTGTGTCTCTCCCTTCCTCCGACAAACAACAATTGATCTATCGATCTAGTTAGGTTTGCTTACCAAACACATGGTTCCCCTTCATCATCCATGGATGCGTCCCGACAGATCTATCACGCACAGGCACACACAGAAACACATCCCCGCTCTTATTGATAACATTGCAGTTCCACCCTCAGTTTGTCTAGTAGGCCTCTCCCAACATCTCCGAGAAGCAACTCCATCACCCATCCAGCACTCTACCCCTCTCCCTCCCTCTCCCTCCCTCTCTCTCTTCTCTCTCTGTCTGTCCCATCATATTTCCCGTCCTTCAGTTATGTATGGATGTCGACCGATCTCCCTCATGACATAGCTGGGTCTCTCCTTGTCAACACATATACGAGT
>NC_057807.1:119367254-119382989 GCF_018294505.1 Triticum aestivum | reverse complement strand
CCCTCTAACATTCCGGTAGGCCAGTCGCCCTATATCTTTGACTTGCACACACACACACACATGCAATTTCGATGGCTCTCTTCATCGATCTCGCACCCACCCGTACTTGATCCTCTTTTCGACTCTATCGATAGCTATGACCCCTCCCTCTCTTCTCGTGGAATGCCCGACCCTCTATGTATGATATGGATAGGCCTCCATTTCACACACATTGCATGCAAAATTTTGTTTGAGATGTCATCGACACATATTCCCACAAATAATTCATGAAATCAACCCCCCACCCCCCCCCCACCCCCCACCACAAAACAAAAAACACTCACGAACGTGGTTTGTATCTCTCTCACACACACACGTAGGTGGGGGACGTGCACGAAGAGAAGATGTGCATGCACAGCGCACGTACTCCCGTCGCTTTCCCAACCACACCTGCGCGGGTACACGGTGGAGCTCATTTCTGTACGAAAAAGGCAGCCCATGTGGCAATTTGGCATGTGTACTGGTTGTCCACTTGGTGGAGGGAGGATCGTCTACCACGGGTGAACAAACAAATTGCGACTTGACGTGTTATGTTAAATTAAAAAAAGAGGCAAACCATGTGGGGCCTACCTTAGAGGCAAGGCTCTATACACTGGAGTACTTTTGATGTGTCCCGTCAACTCGCAGAACGAGGAGAAGCTTGCTTAGTACGTTGTCTCCCCCGCCCACGGGCGCGGTGGCTTGCAGGATGAGGTGAAGCTTGCTCCTCCCTCGCCCATGCGCGCGGTGGCTCGCAGGACGAGGAGAAAAATTTACTACTCCCTCCGTTTACTCCTCGTCCCTACTACCTTGGTTATAGAGATTATATCATATTGTTTGGAATATATATGTCCTTAGTAGATTTCAATATGAACTACTAGTACATACTCCAAACACTGATGTATATAGACGTATTTTAGAGTATACATTCACTCATTTTGCTCCGTATGTAGTAGCACTCTCCCTCGCCCCTCGACCCTCGCCCACGTGGTGGACATGCAGCAATTCGTTTGGTCTCATATAGCCAGAACGATATATACTACACTACCATTATTGCTCAACTTCCCGAAGAGGCGAAGAGCCAATCGCAAGGTTAATATTTTGCAGATGCCAAGCGCAAGGTTATAGGAGAATGAGTAGTAGGTGCCGCGTCATTTATAAACAATTTTTTTCTTCACTGGCACGTACGCAATATGATAGGTTCATATGGAGAGAAAAGGAAACCGCTCCACTATATACATAGTCAGGATGGGCCAGCCTACACGGTTGCTTGCTGGGGTTGCTCTCTTCACACTCTTTCGCATAAAACGACTTTGGCCACATCTCTAACATCCCGGTGGATCACGTCCGCTTGGGGAAGGGGTGGATGCTTAGTGTAGATGCGGTGTCCATCGCCGACGGTGAAAACCCACTGTCGGCACGTCCCGATCAGGGGTCCCTGTCGTTCTCTCTCACAAAACCGATGAGGTTTCCTTCGTCCCTTGCTCACTACCACGATGTGGGCAGTTGTCGCCTCCCGCCGCCCTCCTCAAGGTCGAGCTACGTCCCTCAGGTACAACTCCCTTTGCAGCCGGCTTGCACCACTGCTCCAGCTGCCCACATCACTCCCTGTGGATATTTCTCTACTTCTTCGCCCCGCACATACCTGATACCTCTACTGGCTTCTACATAATGTATTTGTGATGAGTTTATGTCTCATCAACTAGTCCTAGTAATCTTATTCTAATCACGCTTCTTCAATTTCTTTGCCACAGGGATGCTCATCTCGATTTTGGTGAAACTGCACAAAATGATCCGATGGTCAAAAGGTTGCAAACTTCATTTATTAGGAAGCTCGAACATTGCCAGCAAATTGAAGCCTAGTCAGGGTTCACGGTTCAAGGGCTAGGGACTGCATGGATCATTTTTTTCTTTAGCTGCCTCTGTTCCAAAATAAGTGTCAACTTTAGTAGTAGTACAACTTTGTACTAAAGTTTGCACAAAGTTGAGACACTTATTTTGGAACGGAGGGAGTATATATTTGCTATGATCTGTCAATCATTGAGATGCAATAGCATGCATGTTAGTCTCCTTTGTATTTGATGAAATGTTGCAACGGGCAACCTTGGACGCAAGATACATGTAACAGGAGCTGGAAGCTTCATAGCATTGTACAAATTTATCTTGCTGATAAATTACAGTACGTACTAGTACTATACTAGTACTTCCTCCGTTCCTAAATAGAAGTCTTTGTAGAGATTTCACCATTAACCACATGCGGATGTATATAGATGCATTTTAAGTGTAGATTCATTCATTTTGTTCCGTATGTAGTTCACCTAGTGGAATCTCTACAAAGACTTATCTACTAGTAATAGCTAGCCCCCACTACTAGGAATTCTCTATCCTATCCTTGAGCCACATCATCAAAATTGACGTAGCCGTTAGATGAAGTAAATCAGTCATAATAGCCGTCTGATCTAGACGTTGAGAGGCTCAGCACTAAGCCACATGCAAGCATGCAGAAATACCATGGCACATGCATGTGAGTGGGTTTTAAATCACATCAACATGTCTGCATGCAAGCATGCACCGGTAGCATGCATGTAAGTGAGCTTTTAAGTCCCATTAACATGTCAAAAAGAAAATTATAATCCCATTATGCAGTAGGAGTTGGCTGATCTTTTTTCCTTATGTGGGATGATGTAAATGATGATGGGAGTTTATTTAGTTTGGCTACCACATTTGTCATGCGGTTATAGATTTTTTTTTTAGTTCTATGAAATCGATAATTTTGCGGAGAGAGATATACCGCTGTTCTGCGGCAACAAGCGGGGACTCATCTAGTAATATTTAGGAACGGAGGGAGTACTATGTAAAGAGTTAGGTGTCGCACGGTGATAGTGTGAGGTGGGCCATGTAATCACTGAGCCTGTGTGTTTTCACTGCCCTTGCACTCCTCCGTTGTAAGAATGGAGAAAATTGTAATCTACTACCTCCTTTCACCGAAAGCGTGGGACATCCAGCAGTCCTACCACCTCAGTAATAAAGACCAATGAGCCATCAAATCACATAGACCCAGCAGTAAGTTGGACGGACGAAGCAACCATCACTCTTGCGCCAGTGAGAGGTCGCGTCCGCTCTGCCTGGGCATGAATGCGGCACCGATTCTTTGGAGCGGCGCTGACCGTTTTGGGCGGGAAGCGCGCGCAGGCGATGGAGGGGCTTTGGGTGGGCCGGGTTGGTCAGGAGAAGGCGTGGCAGATGTTCGCATGTCCCTACCGGACACGCCCAGAAACGAGAGGATGCACCGACTCTCGCGGCTAAAATCGTACACTACACACCATATCTCTGTAGGAGTAGGTCGATCTGTCGCACTCTCTAACACACACATGTTGTTAAACACACACACGCACACGCATGCACCTTGGTCCCGTTGCACCTTCTAACGTGACTTATTACACCTAGACGGAGGGAGTAGTAAGTATACGAGATACGGTGGCACACTGACTTAAGTCGAATACAAGTGCCCAAAATTTGTGTGCATGTTATAATAAGGATTCACTTAAAATAGTACGTGAGCGAACAGAGGGATCAATTGGACAGTGTTCCCGAGCAGTAGCGAGATGTGTGAGGTAGTAAGATACACCGCTGGCGCTTTTAATTTTTTCTTATTAATTTGTTTGTTTCACCCTCTGACTGGTGGGACCCAACGTACTACGTGGAGAGAGGTAAGGTGACTAAGGCTGCATTATTTCTGCACCACTGTGGATAGTCTTACCACCAAAGCCACATGACACGATTATGATTGAAATCCTAATGACTCCCACACACACACACACAAAAAAACATGGCATGACTGTCACACGAATGCAAGAATGTATAAAAGGTTATTTTCCTCTCGTTGAACATAACGGAAGGGTTGTGTAGCTGGTTAGCCTGTTCGCTCATCAAACTTGAGGTCTCGGGTTCGATAACTACACTTGAGCATAATTTTTGCCAGGAGGATTCTTTGACTGGTCAAAATGTTTTCTAGGGTTTGCACGGTTCACACTCTCTCTCCAGTATATATATACACGTTGGAGCCTCAGCGCTTGTAGTTGCTCTCTTCACAGTCTCTCGCCCTCTCCCGCTGGATCATCAGCGCTTGTAGTTGCTCTCTTCACACTCTCTCGCCCTCTCCAGATCTAAACAAGACTTCGTTGGCCTCTCTCTCCCCTCACTCTTGCTCAGCCGACAGGATTCGTCCGCCGGGAAGGGAAGGAGGCTTAACACTGTCGCCATCAGCGAGGGAGGGAATCCACGACCGGTGCTGCTGTTCACTTTCCACCCAGCGGCAGCGCGGGAGGGCCTCCGACCCTTCTTCTTCGCCGTCATCCCCTCGCCCACCGAACCACGCCCCAAGAACCTTAAGGTATATTTTACTTACTCCACATGCATTGCTCTAGCTGCATGTATACCATGAATCTAGGACGTGGTTCAAAGAGGAAAGGAGTGGGGGAAAGTAGTGGGAAAAGTTGTATATAGCATGAATCTAGGACGTGGTTCAAAGAGGAAATGAAGGGGGAAAGTTGTATAGCATGAATCTAGGTATCTGGTAATAACAAGACCAACTGGGGATGAATGTAAGAATAACAACTGCAAGTAGTTATCCATAAGGGTTGACGGTGGAAGGGGAATTGCAAATGCGATGAACATAAGTTCTCGGGTTAACAACGGAGAGTATCTTCAGGGTCTTCACGTGTCGCAGACGATCATCATTAATAAGGGGCTCTCCGGGTGAAAGTGATAACGAGATCCTAATGTTGGATTTAGCAAAAATCATTTAACCCGAATAGAAGAGAAATAAGAGTCCCAGAGTATAGGTCGAGGAATAAAAGATCCTAATACCACCCAATGGCGACGTGGGCCCGTAAGGCACACAGCCAAGTTAGTAAAAGTTTTGCAATGGCTAGACTCAACTTCGGCCGAGGAGTTGGAAAGGGGATTCCTACAGGCAGTCGGCTCTGATACCAACTTGTGACGCCCCCGATTTAATCGTACACTAATCATGCATGCAAATGTGTACGATCAAGATCAGGGACTCACGGGAAGATATCACAACACAACTCTAAAACATAAATAAGTCATACAAGCATCATAATACAAGCCAGGGGCCTCGAGGGCTCGAATACAAGTGCTCGATCATAGACGAGTCAGCGGAAGCAACAATATCTGAGTACAGACATAAGTTAAACAAGTTGCCATAAGATGGCTAGCACAAACTGGGATACAGATCGAAAGAGGCGCAGGCCTCCTGCCTGGGATCCTCCTAACTACTCCTGGTCGTCGTCGTCAGCCTGCACGTAGTAGTAGGCACCTCCAATGTAGTAGTCGTCGTCGACGCTGGCTCCTGGCTCCTGGACTCCAGCATCTGGTTGCGACAACTAGAAAGAAAGGAAAGGGGAAAAAAGGGGGGAGAAAGCAACCGTGAGTACTCATCCAAAGTACTCGCAAGCAAGGAGCTACACTACAAATGCATGGGTATATGTGTAAAGAGGCCATATCAGTGGACTGAACTGCAGAATGCCAGAATAAGAGGGGGATAGCTAATCCTGTCGAAGACTACGCTTCTGGCAGCCTCCGTCTTGCAGCATGTAGAAGAGAGTAGATTGAAGTCCTCCAAGTAGCATCTCCAAGTAGCATATCCAGGTAGCATCTCCAAGCGCATCTCCAGTCGCATCGCATAGCATAATCCTACCCGGCGATCCTCTCCTCGTCGCCCTGCGGAAAAGCGATCACCGGGTTGTCTGTGGAACTTGGAAGGGTGTGTTTTATTAAGTATCCGGTTCTAGTTGTCATAAGGTCAAGGTACAACTCCAAGTCGTCCTGTTACCGAAGATCACGGCTATTCGAATAGATTAACTTCCCTGCAGGGGTGCACCACATAACCCAACACGCTCGATCCCATTTGGCCGGACACACTTTCCTGGGTCATGCCCGGCCTCGGAAGATCAACACGTCGCAGCCCCACCTAGGCAAAACAGAGAGGCCAGCACGCCGGTCTAAACCTAAGCGCACAGGGGTCTGGGCCCATCGCCCATAGCACACCTGCACGTTGCGAGGGCGGCCGGAAGCAGAACTAGCCCCCTTAATACAAGAGCAGGCTTACGTTCCAATCCGGCGCGCGCCGCTCCGTCGCTGACGTCTGAAGTGCTTCGGTTGATACCACGACGTCGGGATACCCATAACTACTCCCACATAGATGGTTAGTGCGTATAGGCTCGTAGCCGACTCAGATCAAATACCAAGATCTCGTTAAGCGTGTTAAGTATCCGCGAACGCCGAACAGGGCCAGGCCCACCTGTCTCCTAGGTGGTCTTAACCTGCCCTGTCGCTCCGCCACAAAGTAACCGTCGGGGACCGTCGGGAACCCAGGCCCACCTCTACCGCGATGGAGCCACCTGTCCTTTCAGCCCCCAACTCCGTACAGTATCACAGGTAATGTAACAGTGTAAAGTATATAGTATATGCCCGTGATCACCTCCCGAAGTGATCACAGCCCAGTAGTATAGCATGGCAGACGGACAAGAGTGTAGGGCCACTGATGGAACACTAGCATCCTATACTAAGCATTTAGGATTGCGGGTAAGGTATCAATGACTGTAGCAGCAATGACAGGCTATGCATCAGAATAGGATTAACGGAAAGCAGTAACATGCTACACTACTCTAATGCAAGCAGTATAGAGTAGAATAGGCGATATCTGTTGATCAAAGGGGGGGCTTGCCTGGTTGCTCTGGCAAGAGAGAGGGGTCGTCAACTCCGTAGTCGAACTGGTCAGCAGCAGCGTCGGTCTCGTAGTCTACCGGAGAGAAGAGGGGGAAGAAATAATGAATACAGAGCAAACAAAGCATCACAAAATATAACAAGGCAATACGCGGTGTTCGGTGTGCCCTAACGCGGTAGTAAGTGATACCGACGAAAGGGGGAAACATCCGGGAAAGTATTCCCGGAGTTTCGCGTTTTCGGGCAGAGGAACCGGAGGGGGAAAGTTGCGGGTTCGATAGGTTAGGGGTGTGTGGCGGACGAACGGACCGCGTATCCGGATTCGTCTCGTCGTTCTGAGCAACTTTCATGTTGAAAATAATTTAATCCGAGTTACGGATTAAAAGATATGATTTTCTAAAGATTTTATTAATTTCTGGAATTTAATTAATTAATTAGTTAATTCGAAAAATGAATTTATGACGTCAGCATGATGTCATGCTGACGTCAGCAATCAACAGGGTTGACTTGGTCAACCCGACGTGTGGGTCCCGCATGTCATACACTGTTTTAGTTAACTAACAGTTAATTATGTTAATTAGTGATTAGGTTAATTTAATTATAATTAATTAACTTAATTAATTCCTTAATTAATTAATTAATTTAATTATTATTGTTTATTTAATTATTTTTGTATATTTTTTTAATTCTTTTTTTTTATTAAAACATTCTGGGGGATGGGGCCCCCTTGTCATAGGCCCCGGGGGGCCTTAGCGGGTTAGCGGGCAGGGGCGTGCGGGTGGCTGCCGTCGCCCGTGCTGAGGCCGAGCCCAACCGGGGGGGAACAAGGCAAGGCCGCGGCCGGAGCGGGACTGAGCGGGCGTGGCCGGCGTGGGCGACAACCGGCGACTGCGTATGGCAGCAGCGAAGGAAGGGAGTGGAGCGGGGCCCAACGCCTCGGAGGCGGGTGCAGATGGTCGCGGTGGCCGCGGGCGTGAGGCGCGGCGCAGCCTAGCGCGGAGCGCGCCGGGGCGGACGACGGCGCGGACCACAGGCGAGGCTAGCGCGCGGGTGCACGCGTGCTCACCGCGAGCACGAGCACCGGGCGGCGCGTGCACGACCCCAGGACGGCGCGAGCAGCAGAGAGGAAAGGAGGCCGGGGGCCTCACCGCGGATCCGTAGGGTCAAGGGCAGCATGGCTCGGGGAGGAGTCGGGGAAGCGAGATCCGGCGACGGCGAGGTAGCTTCGGGCGGCGTCGGGCGATGGCGGTGTGGCGCCGGTGATGTGGTGGTGGTTGGCCACGGCGTCAGGGCGACCGGGGCGCGTCGGGGGCGGCTACGGTGGTCGGGGCACGGGGATCGGGCGCAGGGAGCTCTTCTCCCTGGCACGATGTGTGTGTGTGTGCGCGCCGTGAGGTGGAGGGGATCGAGGGGAGAGATGGGGTTCGAGGGAGTGGGGAATGGGGAGGGACCGCTAGGGTTTCGGGACAGTGGGGGTTAAGGGGAGTCGGGCGAGGCCGGATGGGCCAGGTGGCGGCCGGCTGGGCATGGCCCAGTTGGGCCAAGAGGTCCAGTGGGGGGGGGTTCTCTTTTATTTTAGTTTAGTTTTTTTTGTTAGTTTGTTTTGTTTTTATTTAATTTTCTTTTCTGTTTTATTTTAGTTGCACTTTATTTTTGGTTTAGTAAAATATGAAAATAGCCCCAAAAATAGTGTGTCAAAATAATCCACTGTTCTAAGAAGTTTTACCTCAGAAATAAAATAGTTTAGTATTTGGTAAAATATATTAGGAGTATAACTAATTGTTTTGATGTAGTTTTAATCACTTTAGTGTATTTAAATATCTTATAAAGATGTTGTTTCTCCACCAATAATATCCATGATTTATTTGTCATATTAAGAACATTTTAGTTTTGACCTTTGAAAACTTTAATTGTTTGACTTGATTTTAAATTTGAATTTGAATCATTTTTGAACCATCGCGAGATTAACAACAGTAACCGAGGTTACATGGCATCATTAGCGTGGAATTACTGTAGCCTAAATATCCGGGCGTCACAATTCTCCTCCACTACAAGAAATCTCGTCCCGAGATTTAAGCGGTGGAGTAAGGGGGGGGGGGAAAGGTGTTGGTAGCGAAAAACTTAACGAGTCTTCTCGGTCTTGGCTTCCCTTTCGAAGAGGTTGATCCCTTTCGTTGATGTCTTCATTTCACTGCTTCAAGTCACCATGATCAATTTGTCATCCTTTCTTCGGGATCTCCATCGTACTTACGAATAGGTAAGGGGCAGCTCTACAACGATAGGATGTCACAAGGGAAAATCTTCTGGGGGTTTCCCAAGTATGAACATATGAGTATCTCTCGAATTGAACAAATGAAACACATCGAGAGCAAAGTAAGACGGTGCAATAAGAAGTTTCAAGCGGATAGGCAATCGTTCATTGCCTGAAACAGAGTGTGAATGGGGTTCAGAGCAACGGGAATAAGTATTGTGTCCGATACCAGAATTGATCACTAGGAAGGTGGCTCGCAAATTACATACAAAGTCAAGCTATAGGAATAACTTTGGCAACAGGGTGTATAGGAGAGTCAGGTTTCGATCCTGTGAAACTGTGGGTTATGGGCCCACCATGTGGTTCTTTTTTTTTAATAGGAGCAGTGACATCTTGCACGGTCATGATAGCAAGGCATGTCAGGGAGTACCATGTCAGCTATGTCGGCAACAACGTTGGTACCAAGGGCGAGGGACGAAGAGAACCATTTTCCTGCTCGTTGAAACGAGGCGGACCAATAGGCAAGGTTCCCGTCCATCGGTGGTTACCGGAATGTCATCAACAATAGTAACAAGGTCTTACCGACAGAGTTGTGCATCGAGGTGTTTGCACAAGCAGTGGATTATTACTGCTTATATCATATAGATCACAAGAAAGGTTAAACCAACAATGGAAGGAAAATATGATCATCAGATTAAACAGAACAAAGGAAAGGAATATGTGTTTAAACACATATTTCAGGGGTATATCCTTCCCAATGACAAGCAGAGCATGATATCCATGACAGGATATAAAGTAGAAAACCATTTAGGTAAGGGGGAAGGAATCTCATGATATTACCCATACAACGGTGTTAGGATAAGTGATAAATAAAATTTAGCATCGTGCTTCAAATGTTCCTGTTGAAAATCGGAGTACCATTGACATGCTTCGAGATAGCATTGACATGGTCTTCAGGTGAAGATCAGACTTTGGAAACACGAAGGATCCATCAGGAATAACTTGTAGAATAAGTCTTACAATTTCCTCATGGACGAATGAGTAACCTTGCTGAAAAAGGTATCTATAATGATAGGTCCTCCAGCCGGGGGGGTGCTAGGCATGACATCATGTTACCGGGTCATCAAAGGATCAACATCATAACTCTTGGAAAGTTGTCCCAACCATCATATCTGACCGAGATTCAGATCCGATTGGTGTCAGGATACCTCAGACTTAGGATACCTGAGAAGAAAAGGTGCAACGCAAATCGACGAAATGACATTGCAAGATTCTCGGGAAATGAACTATGGGAGCGGGTTCTTGAAGCAATAGTTCATCATTAAACCAAGTTGAGGATGAGGAGGTGGCTGATGGACTCAGCGACAATCCATTGAGATTTTCAAAAGATGGATTTCCACAATTATGTGAACAAAGAAATAACATTTGTCAAATCAGATAATATAATGAGGTATACTCAAGGAGAACATACCCAATTAAACATTGGTTGAAAGGTGCGCCCGAAATATGGGTTGAGTTGCACGACCAATGTCAGAATGGTGATTCAATAATCAATAGCCTAAGAATGAACTTTCGACCATTAACTTCAAAGAAATAGGGTTGCTAGAAGGAAAGAATCCAAACAACACCGTTCACTTGTTGGAATTAACACGGGGACCAAGAAAAATGGTGATGGTGAGAAGTATTTCTATGTCAAGAATTCTCAAGAGGTGGAACAAATCTCAGAACATTCTTGACATAAAGGATGGTAATACTCCAAGGTAAAGAGGAACAATTGCTGGATAGCAAGGAACTCAAGGTATAACACCAAACATGAACAAGCTTGTGTTGGTGGGAGGGCAATAAAGTGGTCGACGATAATCAATTTATCGAGGGCAAGGATGGTATTTCTCATCATTAATTCCCTTGATATCCTGGAAGAGCATCAGAATGTAGATGGTGATCATGACACATTTGCCGAGAGATTCCACGAAGATGTAATCGATCCGCGATCACATCAAGTCAAAAGAATGATGAAGCAAGAGGTTATTGGAACCATAGGTACGACACAAACCTGAAATCAAGATTGTTGTTCAAGGCGAACTGATATGACGAGGAAGATCGACGTAAGCTCAGCTCATTGTCAAAAGTTGTGCTCCGGGATTAAGGACCAGGTAGCACAGTTAAAATTTAGCATGGTAAGGATATAACCGATCAGGCTAGGAATGACATGATCGGGTACAAACTCGTAAGTAAAGAATATTAGTAAGAGTTGTTGAACCGTAATGCGGACTCGGTTCAATTATCGGTGTCTTTGAGTGTTTAATAACTCAGAGTCCATGAAAAATTGTAATCAGTGAGTATGTAGTACTTGATGAAGAACTCATAGGAAGTTTATGCAGTACCATGATAATCTCGAGATACCAGGGGTAACACTCAACGACAGATCAAAGTAGAGGTTGGACTGGGGTAATGCTCTGCAGAAGACAAGTACTCTAACTTGTCTGAGAAATAGAATCAAGGGAGAACAACATGGTCGGAACCACGGTTGCGTAGGATCAATTCACAGATACCAGATGATATTTATCAAGAAAATAGTTATTATTACAAGAAGTTTCCATGATAGGATCTACATCGTGTCCATGGGCATGAACACAAAGTTCAAGGTCGACTCCCACTTCTTCAATGTATAACCTTCCATTCACTTCTCGCTTTGATAAAGGCATTGGTGTTGAAAGTTTTACCTGGTGAAATACCAGATGAGTACGACTCGTGAAAACTTCCGAGTTCACACATATAAAGGAAGGCATAGGTTCAACCCGGCAGGGTATCATGGAAACATATACCACAAGCTTCAATAGTAAATACCACCCGCTCGAAAGCAGAGCATGGTTGGCAAAAGGAAAGGATACAATTTACCAAAGGCATTATGTATCGGAGAAGGAACTCACAAAGTGATTAATTATGAAGGACACTGTCAGATAATAATCCAACAGTGGATATGGCGATCCACGATGGGGCTGATATGAGTATCGATACTCAATCAGAGGAAGAAAGATTGCAAATGCATCGGTTTATAGAACAGCTGAATAGTTCAACGCTTAATTAGCAAAGTAATTATGATTTTCAAATCAAGGGATCAGGAGCAAATGCTCTAATCAAGAATGGATAAGCTGAATAGAATTAGGGATACAATCAACGACAATTGGACTGGTCGAGAACCAATTCCAGTTAAAAGAATGGCAGCTCAGCCGGAAAGGTAATTTATAAGGATCAATGATGATTGCGTGTATTCGCAAACATATTGAGTCATTAGACCCAAAATGATAATGACAAGGAATGTCAATAAGACTACGAGACTTATGGGATTAACCATAATGCGAGCAAGCAAGAATTTGAAGAGCCAAAGGCTCCAGAGGATTTTCGGAAGATCGAATAGTATTTAGACTTTTGTGAAACACATGAACAACTGGGGATGAGCGGATACTCGATAAGTGCGAGAATTATCCATAGGGGTATTCAGGTGACAAGGAACAGCAAGGCGATAAGCTCAAAGGATTATCGAGACAACGACGAGTGTTTCGAGGTATCTGGTAATAACAAGACCAACTGGGGATGAATGTAAGAATAACAACTGCAAGTAGTTATCCATAAGGGTTGACGGTGGAAGGGGAATTGCAAATGCGATGAACATAAGTTCTCGGGTTAACAACGGAGAGTATCTTCAGGGTCTTCACGTGCCGCAGACGATCATCATTAATAAGGGGCTCTCCGGGTGAAAGTGATAACGAGATCCTAATGTTGGATTTAGCAAAAATCATTTAACCCGAATAGAAGAGAAATAAGAGTCCCAGAGTATAGGTCGAGGAATAAAAGATCCTAATACCACCCAATGGCGACGTGGGCCCGTAAGGCACACATCCAAGTTAGTAAAAGTTTTGCAATGGCTAGACTCAACTTCGGCCGAGGAGTTGGAAAGGGGATTCCTACAGGCAGTCGGCTCTGATACCAACTTGTGACGCCCCCGATTCAATCGTACACTAATCATGCACGCAAATGTGTACGATCAAGATTAGGGACTCACGGGAAGATATCACAACACAACTCTACAAATAAAATAAGTCATACAAGCATCATAATACAAGCCAGGGGCCTCGAGGGCTCGAATACAAGTGCTCGATCATAGACGAGTCAGCGGAAGCAACAATATCTGAGTACAGACATAAGTTAAACAAGTTGCCATAAGATGGCTAGCACAAACTGGGATACGGATCGAAAGAGGCGCAGGCCTCCTGCCTGGGATCCTCCTAACTACTCCTGGTCGTCATCGTCAGCCTGCACGTAGTAGTAGGCACCTCTAATGTAGTAGTCGTCGTCGACGCTGGCTCCTGGCTCCTGGACTCCAGCATCTGGTTGCGACAACCAGAAAGAAAGGAAAGGGGAAAAAAGGGGGGAGAAAGCAACCGTGAGTACTCATCCAAAGTACTCGCAAGCAAGGAGCTACACTACAAATGCATGGGTATATGTGTAAAGAGGCCATATCAGTGGACTGAACTGCAGAATGCCAGAATAAGAGGGGGATAGCTAATCCTGTCGAAGACTACGCTTCTGGCAGCCTCCGTCTTGCAGCATGTAGAAGAGAGTAGATTGAAGTCCTCCAAGTAGCATCTCCAAGTAGCATATCCAGGTAGCATCTCCAAGCGCATCTCCAGTCGCATCGCATAGCATAATCCTACCCGGCGATCCTCTCCTCGTCGCCCTGCGGAAAAGCGATCACCGGGTTGTCTGTGGAACTTGGAAGGGTGTGTTTTATTAAGTATCTGGTTCTAGTTGTCATAAGGTCAAGGTACAACTCCAAGTCGTCCTGTTACCGAAGATCACGGCTATTCGAATAGATTAACTTCCCTGCAGGGGTGCACCACATAACCCAACACGCTCGATCCCATTTGGCCGGACACACTTTCCTGGGTCATGCCCGGCCTCGGAAGATCAACACGTCGCAGCCCCACCTAGGCAAAACAGAGAGGCCAGCACGCCGGTCTAAACCTAAGCGCACAGGGGTCTGGGCCCATCGCCCATAGCACACCTGCATGTTGCGAGGGCGGCCGGAAGCAGAACTAGCCCCCTTAATACAAGAGCAGGCTTACGTTCCAATCCGGCGCGCGCCGCTCCGTCGCTGACGTCTGAAGTGCTTCGGCTGATACCACGACGTCGGGATACCCATAACTACTCCCACATAGATGGTTAGTGCGTATAGGCTCGTAGCCGACTCAGATCAAATACCAAGATCTCGTTAAGCGTGTTAAGTATCCGCGAACGCCGAACAGGGCCAAGCCCACCTGTCTCCTAGGTGGTCTTAACCTGCCCTGTCGCTCCGCCACAAAGTAACCGTCGGGGACCGTCGGGAACCCAGGCCCACCTCTACCGGGATGGAGCCACCTGTCCTTTCAGCCCCCAACTCCGTACAGTATCACAGGTAATGTAACAGTGTAAAGTATATAGTATATGCCCGTGATCACCTCCCGAAGTGACCACAGCCCAGTAGTATAGCATGGCAGACGGACAAGAGTGTAGGGCCACTGATGGAACACTAGCATCCTATACTAAGCATTTAGGATTGTGGGTAAGGTATCAATGACTGTAGCAGCAATGACAGGCTATGCATCAGAATAGGATTAACGGAAAGCAGTAACATGCTACACTACTCTAATGCAAGCAGTATAGAGTAGAATAGGCGATATCTGTTGATCAAAGGGGGGGCTTGCCTGGTTGCTCTGGCAAGAGAGAGGGGTCGTCAACTCCGTAGTCGAACTGGTCAGCAGCAGCGTCGGTCTCGTAGTCTACCGGAGAGAAGAGGGGGAAGAAATAATGAATACAGAGCAAACAAAGCATCACAAAATATAACAAGGCAATACGCGGTGTTCGGTGTGCCCTAACGCGGTAGTAGGTGATACCGGTGAAGGGGGAAAAACATCCGGGAAAGTATTCCCGGGGTTTCGTGTTTTCGGGCAGAGGAGCCGGAGGGGGAAAGTTGCGGGTTTGATAGGTTAGGGGTGTGTGGCGGACGAACGGACCGCATATCCGGATTCGTCTCGTCGTTCTGAGCAACTTTCATGTAGAAAGTATTTTCATCCGAATTACGGATTAAAAGATATGATTTTCTAAAGATTTAAATCATTTTCTGATTTTAATTATTTATTTAAATTCAACATTATCCAAAACAGTGTTTGCTGACGTCAGCATGACGTCAGCATGACGTCAGCAGTCAACAGAGATGTTGACTGGTCAACTGACGTGTGGGTCCCACTAGTCATTGACTGTTTAGTCTAATTAGTGTGTAACTAATCTAACTACTGTTTAATTAAACTAATTAGTTAGTTAGGTTAATGTAATTATGATTAATTAACTTAATTAAATTATTATTATCTATTTATTTATTTTATTTATTTTATATATTATTTTTAATTCCTTTTTTTTAACAAAACGTTCTGGGGCTGGGGCCCCCATGTTAGTGGCCCCAGGGGGCCTTAACGGGTTAGCGGGCAGGAGGGCGACGGGCGCCGGGGCGAGCGCTCACCCGCACGGAGTGTGGCGAGGCGAGGCCAGTGGCCAAGGCGACCGCGGTGGCCGGCCGGCGTGGGGAGACGAAGTGCGGGGCCGGCGACGAGCGAGCTCGCGGGCGACAGAGGAGGCGCCGCCGGAGTGGGGCCGTGCGGACGGGCTGGCGTGAGGGGCGAGGC
>NC_057807.1:119359458-119366371 GCF_018294505.1 Triticum aestivum | reverse complement strand
GGGGGCTGCCCCGATCCAGATCGGGCAGGGAGGGAGATGAGGGAGCGAGGTGGAGGGCGACGGGGTCCTCAGGCGGGGGAGGGGGCACTCCGGGCGGCGTCTTGGCGGCGGCGATCGAGCCCCCGATCCAGATCAGATCGGGAGGGGGAGGGGAGAGTCGTGGGGAGTGGGGGGTGCGGTCGGGGGAGTTAGGGTTTTCCCTAGAGGGGATATGGAGGGGGGTTTGGGCCGGTCTGGTTGGATGGCCAGCTGGGCCGTCTGGCCCAGTTAGCCAGGGGGCCTCTTCTCTTTTTTTTGTAGTTTTGTTTTCTGTTTTTATTGTTTTCCTTTTTCTTTATTTTCTCTACTGTTTTAGCTCATTTTAAAAAAATATAGGCCTTATATAAAAACATGGTTTCTTCATGACAAATAGTTAGGGAATATTTTCAACACATCGAACATTTTAGTTTTGACTTTTGAAAACTTTAATAGTTTTAACTTTAATTCAAATTTAGAATTTGAATCCGTTTCGATCTAACATGGAATTATCAACAATAACCGAGGTGACGTGGCATCATTAACATGGGATTACTGTAGCCTGATTACCCGGGCGTCACAGTTTTTTTAGTCCCTACACCAAAATGTCCCTGTAAACAAACACCCTCTAATAATGCCGCTGGAAAATTGATGCAATGCCACAGTTAAAAGCAAATTACATGTTTAACGAATTTTATTGTTAATATAATCTCTATGTTAATATTAATCAATGCCACCGTTTGAGAAATGCTACTGTATTGCTTTCTTTCCCATTTAGATAAGGTAGATGCTTCTTTTTGTTGGCTTCTGTGTCATCCACCGTTATTGACCACTAATTGTTTCCTTTGCACCTCTGTGTAAACAGGGTTATCTACTTCACCTCGTTGCCATTGTGACCTTTTGTTGCACTGCACAAAACACTTTTGTTTTAAGAGTGTTTTGTGCAGTTCAACCAAAATGTCACACCGACAACGTTGCTTGATTGCTTGATCTTAGTGGAACTGCACAAGAGGAGATCTTACTTCCTATCCGTTAAGGCGAATTCGGTTCAGATCTTCTTCTTGTGAGTTGTTTGAATTCCGCATCATGAGAGGTCAGTATTATCCTTCTTTCACATGATTCTGCAGTGTGCTTTCATATGTTGTGCTACTTGTACGATACTGTTGCTTGATTTTAGTGAACTGCACAAATGGAGACAAGACTTCCAATCTGTATGTGCATCGTAATATCCCATTGAGGTAAGATAAGGATATTTCACAACTGCTGGCCTGTATTTTGCCACTTTCATCAGAAAATTAAGTTTAGTACTATACTTGTGCTCCCTAATTGACATGCCAAATCTTACATTGAAGGCGAAGCTTGTCTGTTATTGAACCAAGTGATGATGGGGAAGAACAAGCGGAAGAAAAACAAAAATCAACTCCCGGTGCTGTAATGAAGCACTGGAACTAGGATGACACAAGTAATGATATAGTTTTGCATCTTAATTTATTGCTATGGCTGGAACGAGCAATTGTTTTTCCACTGATTTGATGCCATACGTAATTATCTCTACTTGTGCAAACAGGGATCTTCTTTGAAGAGACCATATATTTTAGTGGAACTGCACAAGAAGATGTTGGAAACATTAAACTAATCGAGGAGTATATAGTAAGCATGGCCACCCCCGTAGATAGCAATAGATGGTTCGCGAGAAGTGCTTCATCTGTATGCTCTACACAATCAGCCTCCTGACAAAGGTTGGTACTCGCCCACTGATTTCATCCATATGATTGAGCTTTGTCATCTCTATTGGTGTTGTGCTACTATTTAGATACTGTCATGAAAAAGTGGTATTGTCCTTGGGAAGTGCTTCATCTGTGCTGTTTTAAATATTTCATTTCCTTTTTTTCGAGCAAACATGGATGCTAGCATTTCGAAGTCCTCTTGTCTTTGCACAACAGGATCATCTTCCTCTGAAGAAGAATATGGAGTACGTGAAGTGACTAGTTCCGATTATGCCAGGATGAAGAAGCACTGTCTATCTTCTCATCAGAAGGAGCAGTTGAAGGATGGTTACATTACTCCCAACAAGACCAAACTAACTTCAGCTCAGAAGGACTGACAAATCGCCATTTTTGCTATGATGCGCGAGTACAATGTTGTTCTAGGATTCTTTCTGGTGAGTTCCATTTTTCTAAAAGTGTGCTCTACATGGACCATGTATGTGCCTGTTGAAACTATCAATTCATAGTACAGTTTGCTTTATACTAATCACTTTTTTGTATTTGTGCAAACAGGGGTGCTCAGCTTGATTTCAATGGGAACTGCACAAAATGTTCATGAATACATCGAATCATTCATTTCCACCACAAGAAAGGAGGTGCCCATAAGTTCAAGGCGTTGCAACATATAAGGGCGAAATCATACAAGGTACGCGCGAATTTGGTTGATTTTGGTGGAACTGCACAAAAAGAACAGCTGGTTTATTTAGCACGAGTTGCCATGTCAATGTCCGAACTGATGGCAAACCCTGCCCATTCCACAATCGTAGGCATTTGATATTTTGGAATGGGACAACCTTGCCAAATTTTGCTCATTGATTTTAGCAAGATATGCGTTTGATATTTTCGAATGGGACGCCCTTTGCTGTCAGCAGCGGCGATCAATTTTTTCTTTATTCTTTAGTTGTGAAGTAAATATTGCCTCTGACATGTGAGTCGCTGAGATGCATAATCATCAATTGTTTTGAATGTTCTCTATGAATTGCCAGGCCTGTGTGTTTGATTCCAATGTACAGAAACACTAAAAAGCTGCTCAAACTCTTTTTACTCCTTCTGTTCCTTTTTACTTCGCACATTGTGAAAGTGCATACTTTTTTGTATAAGATTGGTCAAAGTAGAGATACTTTGACTGCAGACAAAACTTGTATGCAGACTAGAAAGGACCGGAGGGAGTACATGTGAAACTGCTGCAAACGTGGTGATCACCCTGGGAATAATGCTAGTACGTATTGTTTTGCATGTTCATCCAATGCCAGTGATACAGGAATTCGAACTAATTGAAATAAATTCATTCATACACGGTCGGATTTCATATAAACATGCCGGATTTCATTACATTTCATACATTCTTCAACTAAAAAGGGGTGTTTGTGGCCGCATGCATCTCCTAGATGCAGAGGCCAGGGGTCATCCTCCTTTTCGAAAAAAAACTAAAAAGGGGTGCGTTGGAGGTATAATTAATTAACCGAAGCTACCCACCTGTGTCCCACTGAGCCGAACAGAAGCTTCAGTGACTTAACTGCAGGTGCAGTTGCGCAACTGACATGTGGCCTGTTGGGCCCACGTGTCAGTCAACCAACTGCACCAGCAGTTAAGTAGAAGCAGTGTTCTTCTCCAGCGCAGCTCTCCGACTCCACGTCGCCGCCAAGAAGCTAACCGGTCGTCGATGGTCAACCTGCCTAGCTTGGCTTCAACCGGAAGGTAGCAGCGGTGGCCTTACTTGGACTTGAGCGGCGGCGACCTACCGTGTTCTACTCTTCCTCGTTTTCTGTGTGGCGCGGCCTCGTTAGCAGCGGGGCGGGGCCTCGGCGGAGCCGGCGATGCCTCTGTCTCGTTGCCGGCGGGCGGCGCCTCAGCGGAGCGGTGGAAATCCTCCCCCACGTTGCCGGCACGGTGGGGCCTCGGCTGCGCCGGCGATGTCCTTTGCCTCGTTGTTGGCGGGGCGGGGCCTCGGTGGAGCTGATGGTGTCCTCTGCCTCGTTGTTGGCGCCACGGGGCCTCGGCGGAGCCGGCGGTGTCCTCTGCCTAGTTGTTGGCTCCGCGGGGCGTCGGCGGAGCAGGGCGTCGTCGACGCCAGCGGAGCGGGGACTCGTCGGAGCCAGCATTGTCCTCTGCCTCGTCCTCGGTCTCGCCAAACAGCTCCTCACCCGCTTCATCGCCCTCTTTGCTAGCCTCTTTGTAGGCGGCCGCAGCCTCCGCCACCCGCATGTGGTACCGCCAGCGCTCGAGGCGGCCCTTGCGGGTGGAGCGGTACAAGTCAACAGTGCCTCCTGCTCCGCCTGCTCCGCGGCGATCTGCTCCTCTGCCTGCAGGTGCTCCTGAAGGAGATGGTGGTTGTAGGCGGCGTCAGCCTACGCCTCCCGAAACTGCTCCTCACGCATCTGCCTCACCCTGTCCATATATTGGGCATGGGCCTCGCCGATGGTCATGGTGCAATGCACCAGCGAGGATGGTGCGGAGGAGGGGTTTGGCGCTGGATCGTCGACTACCATGTTCCCCATTGGGACGTCGTCGTCCTCCGGCTGCCTGCCGGCCAGCCAGTCGGCAGCAATGGCTGTTATCTCCTTGTGGTCCGTCGTCCGCCCGTCCCGAAGAGCGCTGGAGCGCGAGGAAGCCATGGTGGGCAGTAGTGGTGTGGACAGGAGAAAGGCAACGGATGCGGATGACTGCGGCTATGGCCGGAGCAGCAGTTTATATAGCAATGGTGGGCGGGCGAAGGGACGGACGTGTGACGCCGGAGTAGCCGCCTCGGCAACCGCGTATCATTAATGTGTGCGGCAGATGGACGGATGGACGACACTTGTGTCGTTTGAAGGCGGAGCAATCGCCTGCACCAGGAAGCGGGGCGGCCGGCGCTAACTGTTTTGGGCGGAAAGCGCGCGCGGGCGAGGAGATCACTTTACTTGGATAGGATGACAATGGGGACCCACCAGGTCCATAGCCTCACGTACGCAAGTGCCTCCTTATTATATATATATATATATATATATATATATATATAAACTATAATTTATTTTGCTTCCTCCTGGTTTCCTGACATCATGGTCCCACACTATTGTCTACCTATGTACTCCCTCCTTTCCGGTTTATAGGGCTTATCTCAAAATTTTAGTTTTTCCATTTTATAAGGCTCAATTTGGTTGTTTTCCATCACATGTTCAGATTCCAAGGTGCATTAAATCATTGCATGCAAGTATTAAGAGAAAATTGACCAATGCATGTACTTTATGCATGCATGCATTGCAATTAATGCATTGATAAACATATTTTTTTAGGATAACAAGAGCATTAATTAGGTGCTTTTGCAAAACTAGAAAAAGTATTCCACCACTCGCCATCTACCTTGATTGGTGAGATTTCTGAATTGAGCATTATAAATCGGAAAGGAGGGAGTAGTCAATAAACGAGAGAATTGCACAAGAAGCGGCCGACAGCTAGGACCAAGCAGCTCGAGCAGTATTTGTGTTTTTGAGGTGTGAGCACTGCAGAGTTTTTTGATGTTTACCCCAGATATTATTTTTTCTCCACTGAACAACAACGAAAACATCGCTGCAGGTATTAACTGGGAGGGCTGTGTCCCGTCTAGCCCAGGCCAGATATCCAGCCCAGATATTAATTTTTTTCAAGCTGAAAATGGCTAGCCCAGCTATACTTTTTTTAGGAATACCCAGGCAAGGTCAAGTTGTTATTCTCCGCCCCGCTGGGCTGCAAATCTTTCCTAGGAGGGATGCATTAGGCTTAACAAGAAAATGGGCTTTAAGAAATAATAAATGGGATGTAATTATAAAAATTGGGTAGTAACTATAAAAAATGCACCAAACAGTGATTACTTTATAAAATATTATTTTTGGAATATTGAAAATTTTAATTTCATTAATTATTGCGAGCGGAATGTTTCGTTGGATTTTTACGCAATATAAATTTATATTGAAATTGTATTTAATTTGACTAAAATTTTGGGATAAAAATATTCGGATCCCATCAAAATGTGGGAAATTTTATTGAATCCTGTTTTGAATGGTTGGTTGAAATGGGTTGTACTTTAACAAACTATAATCGGGCTGTAGTAAATTCCATTAGAATTCAAAAATGGGCTACACATTCTTACAAATCTCAAATGGGCTATAAGTTCTCTGCCACACACTTCTGGCCTTACTAAGTTGACGCGTCCCCTAAAAAACAGAGTTGACGGGTATGCAAGGCTTTGTCAACTTATAGTCAACACACAGTTCTAGCAGCAGTGGCCGTTGGATGTCCATCCAACGGATGTCGTGCTTCTTCTTCAATCTCAGATATTCTAGCTTCACCCGCCCAAAAAATGATTCATCCCCCTGACATCTGGGGCGCACCGTTTCGGAAGCTGACCTATGGGCCTACTAAGTTGATGTACCAAGGGCTTTGTCAACTTAGTCAATATAAACGATTCTAGCTGCAGTGACCGTACGATGTCCATCCAACGGTCATCGTGCTTCTTCAACCTCTGGTCTTCTTGCTCCAGCCGCCCAAAGCAGCGCCGGTCATGCTGCCTGCTCCTGCCTCCCGTGGTCGGTTGTGCTGCCGCCGAGGCCTCACCGCCCCCTACTACTCCCATCGCTGGCCAGGCCATCCCTCCACTCACGCACTGACCCACACCCCCTGTTATTCTACGGCGACGGCAGCGCAGCCGAACCAGTGAACCCTCGTACTCCTCTCCGCGTGTGCATCCACCGCCGCGTCTTCCCCGGCTCCGTGTTGTCCCCTTCCTAGGCCTCGCCGTCGTCCACCGTCGTGGTGCTCTCGGCGCGGCGTGGTCAACATGGTCAAGGAACGACTTCCATCAGACGTGGACTGTACGTGGAGAGGCTGACAGCTGGGTCCACGGCAGCCGCAAGGAAGTGCCTCCTTATTACGCGCAAAATAATTATTCCTCCACCTGACAGCGGGGACCCACCGGACGGGCCACCGTATTTCGTGAAAAAATGGTTCGCCCCTTGACTGCTGGGACCCACGAGCTACATCTTCGCACGCAAGGAAGTGCGTCTGGGAAAAAAATTAGCCCCCCTGACTACTGGGACCCACCAGCTACATCTTCGCACGCAAGAAAGTGCGTCCGAAAAAAAAACGATTCGCCCCCCGACTGCTGGGACCCACCAGCT
>NC_057807.1:119349728-119359086 GCF_018294505.1 Triticum aestivum | reverse complement strand
CGCCCCCCTGACTGCTGGGACCTAGCAGCTACACCTTCACACGCAAGGAAGTGCGTCCGGGCAAAAAAAACGATTCGCCCCCCTGACTGCTGGGACCCACCAGCTACATCTTCGCAGGCAAGGAAGTGCCTGACAGACAGGACCCACCTGGTCGAAGCGTACGTAGCGTTGTCATCCTAGTCGTGAACGTGTACGTACATACTGGTCGATGTAGAGGCGTGCACGTGTCGTAGTAGAGGCGCGCACGTGTCGTAGTAGAGGCGCGCACATAGCATGTACATGTACGTATAGCGGCCAGTGTCGGCGTTCTGGGAACGGGGGTCCCCAGACTTGCCTGCCTGCGGCCTGCGGCGTGGCTCAAGGGGCGGCCCAGCATGGCCCATCTTCATCAGCACGAGCTCAAGACCCTCGCGAGGGGCCAAGCCTCGCGGGGTGGGCGACAGGAGGCTTCCTCAGGCACGGCCTCGTCAAGCTGGCTCGCGAGGAGGCGGAGATATCAAGGTGGGGTACCTCATGAGGTGCCCATGACGCAAGCCATGACGACCAAGGGCGCCAGGCGGGCGCCAGCCCACGCAGTGTCCTTCTTTCCTCTTTAGTGCAAAGGGAGCAAGCACAGGCGAGAGCATCAAGCAAAGGCATCCATTTCGGTGCAACAAGACCAAGACCGTCGCAACGGCAGGAAGGAAGTCATCGTGGAGCCCAGGAAGGCATCATCGTCAGAGCCTTTGACAGGCGAGGACCAACTTTAGTCAGGATAAGTGTACTAGATGTTCCCCTTCAAAATGGCCAATTGTTGGCGCCCTTCCCGCTCAGTATTTGGGAAGAGGCCCAGGGCCTTTGCCTATAAATAGGACTAGCCACCACAAGGTAGAGGCATCGGATCGACTGAACTCCCCCTAGTAGTCCATCACACCAGCCAAGAACAGACCCTCGCGAGGCTGTTCTTCCTTGTATTGTTCATCAACAGCCCAAGAGGCAATCCACCACACCACACAATGGAGTAGGGTATTACACCACAATGGTGGCCTGAACCAGTATAAACTCTGTGTCTCTTGTGTTGTTCCTTTGATTGCTTAGATCCTAGCGAGGCGGCGACGCGCAAGCAGTAGAAGGCTAGATCTCCGCGCGCACCCCAGAGTTCGAACCTAGAGGGTCTGCCGGAACCCGAAATCCGACATTTGGCGCACCGGGTAGGGGTGCGCCGGAGCTTCTCCTTCCGCCGACCCGCTCTCCGCCGACACCATGACTCGCCCTGCGATGAGCGGCGCGCCGTCCGCTCTGGTCGTTAGTGCTAGCGCGGGGGCCAGGGGGCTCCAAGCCTTGGCCCCAGCCTTGCGACAGGTGCGGTGGCCAGACAAGTTGCCGGCGGCTTCCGTGGCCCCTTGGGAAGAGCTGCGCAACCTCTTCCTCGCCAGGCACGATGCGCCGGCGCCCACGGTCGCTGCGGCCCTCCTGGGCGGCTCGCGGGCGCCACCTTCGGGCCGCCACGTCAAGCCGTTCGTCCGCCAGGTCGGCGCCGCCTCCACGCGGCAGGGGGCTCCCTCAGGTCGGTCGGGGCCCAAGGCCGATCTGGCCTTTAGCTCGAAGGATCACCCCTCCAACTCGGTCCGCTCGGGCGCGCTCCCGATGCTGTGCACTCCCACCATCTGCCAGGTGGCCGTCACCAGGACTCTCATCGACGGTGGCTCGGGACTCAGCGTGCTCTGGATTGAAGCCTTCAGCCTCCTCCACATACCGCCGGAGCGGCTTCAGCCCAGCCGGCCCTTCTTGGGCGTCGGGGGCGGGTACTCCAGCTCCCTGGGGCAGATCCGTCTCCCGGTAACCTTCGGCACCTACGACAACTTCCGCACGGAGCTAATCGACTTCGACATCGCCCCCATCGGCCTACCATACAATGCCATCCTTGGCTACCCGGCGCTAGCCCGATTCATGGCTGCGACTCACCCGGCGTACAACCTCATGAAAATGCCCGGGAGCAGCAGTGTCATTGCCATGTGCGGAGACACCGGGGATGCATTGCAAGTGCTCAAGCTCGCCTTCAAGGCGGCGGCGGCAGCGCAGCCTGCTGACTCGGACGCCCCTGAGCCCAAGGGGGCTGCGCCGGCCAAGAAAAAGCAGTTGTTCACCCAAGACAAGGCAGAAACCAAGCAGATGCTGGTTGACGAGGACGGATCCACTGACGCCACCTTCACCATAGGCGCCAACCTCGAGCCCAAGCAGGAGGAGGTCCTGGTCAAGTTCCTACGCGTGAACAAGAAGGTATTCGCATGGGAGTCCGATCAGCTGGCGGGGATCCCTAGAGGCGTAATCGAGCACCACCTCAATGTGTGCCCCAATGTCCGACCCATGAAGCAGAAAGCGAGGCGATAGTCCACGGAAAAATAGGCTTTCATCGTCCAAGAGACCCGCAAGTTGGAAGCTGCAGGGGTCATTCGCGAGGTCTGATACCCGGATTCGTTGGCCAACCCAGTCATTGTGCCGAAGAAAGGAGGGAAGGAACGTATGTGTGTCGACTTCACCAATCTCAACAAAGCTTGCCCGCAAGATCCATTTCCGCTCCCCCACATCGATCAGGTTGTCGACTCCACCGTCGAGTGCGACCTGTTGTGTTTCTTGGATGCCTTCTTCGGGTATCACCAGATCAAGATGGCGGTAGAAGATGTGGAAAAAACGGCCTTTCTGACCCCGTGTGGGGTGTACTGCTACACATGCATGTCGTTTGGATTGCGCAATGCAGGGGTGACCTTCCAGCGGCTGATGCACATCGCCTTGGGCCCGCAACTCGGGAAGAACGTTGAGGCTTACGTTGATGACATTGTGGTGAAGTCTCATGAGGCCAAGACCCTGATACAAGACCTGGAGGAAACCTTCGCAAGCCTCAACGCCGTGAGCCTGTGGGTCAACCCAGAGAAGTGTGTGTTTGGGGTCCCCTCAGGCAAGCTCTTGGGCTTCCTCGTGTCCCACCGAGGCATCGAGGCTAACCCAGAGAAGGTCAAGGCAGTCGAGGACATGAGCCCGCCAAAAACCCTCAGAGAAATGCAGAAGCTCACTGGGCCCGTGACAGCACTGGGACGCTTCATCTCCAAGTTGGGGGAGCGAGCGCTGCCTTTCTTCCAATTGATGAAGAAAAAGGGACCCTTTGAATGGACTGAAGAGGCAGACAAGGCGTTCCAAGACCTCAAGAGGTACCTAATCAGCCCTATGGTAATGGTGGCCCCGCGCCCTCAGGAACCCCTGGTGCTCTACCTTGCAGCCACTCCCTACTCCGCCAGCGCAGCCCTGGTGGCGGTTAGGGAGGAGCGTCGGAACAAAGCCACGGCATCTGCCAGGGTCGAGGCGAAGCATGAACAAGGAAGACCCGCAAAGACCACTGCCATAGCCGAGAAGGATCAGCCACCGCTGGGGAACACACTCGAGACGGCGGAAACCACTCCCCCCAGCGACTGGCCGCTGGGGGCTCCCCTGTCTCAGGAGGCGCCACGGTCTCCGGAGGGCTCCATCGACACCAGCGCTCCCAACCTCGTTTAACATCATGTGTACTTCGTCAGCATAGTGTTGCGAGACGCAAGGGCGCGGTACCCCATGCCTCAGAGACTTCTCCTCGCGCTAGTGTGGCCTCGCGCAAGCTGCAACACTATTTTCAGGGCCACCCCATCAAGGATGTCTCAGCGTACCCTTTGGAAAGGGTGCTCAGGAGCCCTAACTCAGCTAGAAGAGTCGCTGAGTGGAACATTGAACTGCAAGCGTTTCATCTCGAATTCAGCACAACCAGAGTCATCAAGGGGGGCACCTTGGCAGATTTCGTGGCAGAGTGGACGGAGGCGCTGGGCCTCAAGGCTGATGAGGATCGATCCCTCTCCCCGGGAAGCGAGGCGTCGGACAGTTGGGTCATGTACTTCGACAGGGCGTTCTCCAGGCACGGCGCGGGGGCTGGTGCGGTGCTTATATCTCCTACCCAAGACAAGCTCTACTACACTGTGCAGCTCTGCTTCCAGCACGGAGAGAAGGTCTCCAACAACATAGCAGAATATGAAGGCCTGATAGCAGGCCTGAAGGCCGCGGCCTCCCTCGGAGTAAAGCGTCTCACCATCAAGGGCGATTCACAACTCCTCGTCAACTTCTCCAACAAAGTATACGAACCGAGGGATGAGCACATGGAAGCCTACCTTGCGAAGGTCCGCAGGATGGAGAAGCAGTTCTGGGGACTGGAGTTACAGCACGTGCCCCATGGCACCAATCAGGAGGCTGACGACATCGCCAAGCGAGCATCCAGGCGACTACCTCAGGAGCCTGGCGTCTTCGAAGAGTGGCTCTTCAAGCCCTCGGCCACGCCATCACTGTCAAGCGCGGTGCAGCCTCGGGAGGAGCTCCCCCAGCCGCCAGCCTCGGGAGCCCCGGTCTGTGGCCCGGCCTCAGGGGCGCATCTGCTCTTGACAATGGAGCCTCAGGAGGGGTACTGGATCACGGAGCTCTGGAGCTATCTGACGCAAGGGATCTTGCCAGAGAAGGAGGAGGAAGCAGAGCGCGTGGCACGACAGGCCACAGCATACTGCATCAGGGATGGAGAGCTCTACCGAAGGCGACCGAATGATGTGTCACTGCGCTGCATCTCCAGGGAGCAAGGGAAGGAACTGCTGGCAGATATACACGATGGAGACTGTGGGCATCATTCATCGTCATGGACCCTCGTTGGCAAGGCATTCCGCAGTGGATTCTATTGGCCCACTGCGCTCAATGATGCCGTCGAACTGGTAAAATCTTGCGAGGCCTGCCAGTTCCATGCCAAGTAGACCCATCAGCCGGCCGGAGGTCTGCAAACTATACCCCTCTCATGGCCATTCGCAGTCTGGGGGCTGGATATCCTGGGCCCGTTTCCTCGGGCGCCGGGGGGCTATCGCTACCTCTATGTCGACATGGACAAGTTCACTAAGTGGGCTGAAGTGGAAGCCGTACGAACCATCCACGCGGGGTCTGCGGTCAAGTTCATCAAGGGCATCGTGAGTCGGTTCGGGGTGCCGAACCGCATCATCACCGACAATGGTTCGCAGTTCACTAGTAACCTCTTCAAAACATATTGTGCTAACCTTGGAACGCAGATATGCTACGCTTCAGTGGTGCACCCCCGGAGCAACGGTCAGGCCGAGCGGGCCAGCACGGAGGTCCTAAGAGGCCTCAAGACCAGGACATTCAAGAAGAAGTTGGAGGCCTGCGGCCGAGGTTGGTACGACGAGCTTCAGGCCGTGTTGTGGTCCATCCACATGACCGCGACCAAGCCGATTGGGGAGACCCCATTCTTCCTGGTCTACGGAGCTAAAGCGGTCCTCCCTCATGAGGTCAGACGTCGCTCCGCATGGGTCCTGGAGTTCAACGAGGCACAGCAGGACGCCATGCGGGGGACGGACCTCGTGCTGGGGGAGGAGCATCGACGGGAAGCCACGCTCCGAGCGGCAAGATACCAGCAAGCGATGCGGCGATACCACTGCCGCAACATCCGCCCCAGGACTCTCGAGGTAGGGGACCTCGTGCTCAGGCGGGTTCTCTCCAGGGAGGGACTGCATAAGCTCTCTCCCATGTGGGAGGGCCCTCTCAAGGTTGTTCATGTTTCCAGGCCCGGCTCCGCGCGCTTGGAGACTCAGGAGGGGGTGCCCGTCCAGAACGCGTGGAACATTCAGCACCTCCGGAGGTTTTACCCCTAAAAAGGCCCAGAGCCTGTGAAGAAGGTGAACGCCTGTGAAGATGTTGTGTTTTGGAAAAGGCCCAGAGCCTGTGAAGAAGGAGAACGCCTATGAAGATGTTGCATTTTGGAAAAGGCCCAGAGCCTGTGAAGAAGGCAAACGCTTGTGAGGTTTATCTTTCCGAGAAAGGCCCGGAGTCTGTGAAGAAGGCCAATGCCTGTGAAGCTCGCCGCCCGTGACACTCTCACATAATAATGAGTTGGGGCTGTACACACCCCGGAGTCTCAGGAGCGCCGACCTCGGGCCCTGGGGCTCCCTCCCACGCCCAGTGGCAGCACTTAGCTCTGCGCTGGTGAGAAGACGTCGAAGACTAGATTAGGTGCTGGACGCGGCTTTTCTCATTTGCTTTCTGCAGTTAGCTTGTTCATCCCCATTCGAGGTTTTGCTAAAGTTGTTGTCGTCTTTGCTTTGTGACTCTTTGCCTTTTTCGCTCTCCTGCCCCGATTTCTCTCGTGCAAGTCTCGCGAGGGGGCACCGCGGGCACCCTCACGAGTGTTTTCTGCCCTTGTCGTTCGAGGCTTCCCAACCCGGGTCCACTACCGGAGCACCCCTCCAGTCCGTGCCCCACGGGCACCGCGACACGAACAAAGGGCATGGGTCGATCGCCTCCACGGCTGAGGCTGGGAACTACCTCTCCAGACTAACCCTCGCATGACATGGAACGTTCGACGAAGCCTCAGCCTCGGGAAGCAAGGGTCACGACAAGCCCTCCCCTCGAGCTAAGTAATTTCTGCGCGCAGGCGCGCGGCACAAAGGCACAATACCAGAATAGCGGAAGCAGTACGATAATTAAACAGCAATAGTCCAAGCACACCCTCGCGGGGCCCTACACTACTGTCTTTTTGCGCAGGGAAAGAGAAAAAGAACAAAACAGGCGCGACTCGCCCGACACCATCTCACGGGGGAGACTCGAACTGCCTCCGAAGCTCAGGGGGACTCCGTCTCGCGCTTCACCTAGGCGCGACAGCGGGCGGACCCGCTACCTCCCTCCAGGCGGGCGCGGTGGCACGGAGGCTGATCACGGCCACCGCTGGAGGAGCCGCTGCCCGAAGAAGAGCTGTCGAAGCTCGATGAACCTTGACTGCCACCGGCCGCGCGCGTGCTATCATCTTCATCGTCGCCGGGGCTGGACCCACGGCCGCGGTCGTCGTTCTCAGGGCAACACCCAGCACGGTGACCATCTTCCCTGAACACCCTCACGTAGAGGGTGGCATCTCCGTTGAACTTGAAGTGCAGGGTGCACCGCCGGATCAGACCACGCGCGCGGGCAAACGTTTGCCAGCCGCGGGTCAGGGGCAAGCTCCCGGCTGTAGAGACCTCCAGCGAAGCCCAGGAGGCTCGGCCGCAGCAATCGTCCGCCTGAAGCCAGAGGCCGCCCGGGGCGCCAGCCGGAAGCTCACCTAGGAGGAAGCGAGGAAGTTGGGGCCGGGTGCTGGCCGGTTCCGCCGCCCACACAACGAACTCCGGCAGTACCTCTGCCGAGTGGGAGCGCGGCCTAGGGGGTCGTGCGGCCGTAGCGCGTCCCCCAGCGGCGGTCGGCCGCCCTTCACCACGCGGAAGATCGCCTCCACGACCGCGGGGAGCCACCATGGGAGTCGCAGGGTGTTTGCGGGGACGGCCTCGACCACGCTTGGGTGGAGGAGAGTCAAGATCCACCTGGCGGGCCTTCCCTTTCTCCGCGGCCGAGAACCTCTTTGGCGGAGCCATGAAGAAGGAAGAGAAGCAAGAGGGGATGGACCGGAAGGGTAGGCGCCTTCCCGTACTTATAGCCAGAGGAGGCCAACCGCCGGCCTCCACGATCACAGGTAATCATGACCCGCTTTGCATGCAGGGACTTGTTAGCTCGCGCAGTTGCCGAGGCGTCGTGGGGGAGCGGAGCCACCCACGTCCAATCAACCGCCACGCGGCGCCCAAGGCCACAGGCTGTTAGGGCCCGCGATGCTTCGCACTTGCCCCTTCGCTTCTCTGCTTAGCCAAGCCCGGGCGCGCCTTGGGCCCGGGGGCTACTGTCGGCGTTCTGGGAATGGGGGTCCCCAGACTTGCCTGCCTGCGGCCCGTGGCGAGGCTCAAGGGGCGGCCCAGCATGGCCCATCTTCATCAGCACGAACTCAAGACCCTCGCGAGGGGCCAAGCCTCACGGGGTGGGCGACAGGAGGCTTGCTCAGGCACGGCCTCGTCAGGCTGGCTCGCAAGGAGGCGGAGGGATCAAGGTGGGGTACCTCATGAGGTGCCCATGACACAAGCCAGACGACCAAGGGCGCCAGGCGGGCGCCAGCCCGCGCAGTGTCCTTCTTTGCTCTTTGGTGCAAAGGGAGCAAGCGCAAGCGAGAGCATCAAGCAAAGGCATCCATTTCGGTGCAACAAGACCAAGACCGTCGCAACGGCAGGAAGGAAGTCATCGTGGAGCCCAGGAAGGCTTCATCGTCAGAGCCTTTGACAGGCGAGGACCAACTTTAGTCAGGATAAGTGTACTAGATGTTCCCCTTCAAAATGGCCAACTGTTGGCGCCCTTCCCGCTCAGTATTTGGGAAGAGGCCCAGGGCCTTTGCCTATAAATAGGACTAGCCACCACAAGGTAGAGGCATCGGATCCTCACCAGGAAACCAGTAGAGAGAGCGACTGAACTCCCCCTAGTAGTCCATCGCACCAGCCAAGAACAGACCCTCGCGAGGCTGTTCTTCCTTGTATTGTTCATCATCAGCCCAAGAGGCAATCCACCACACCACACACTGGAGTAAGGTATTACACCACAATGGTGGCCTGAACCAGTATAAACTCTGTGTCTCTTGTGTTGTTCCTTTGATTGCTTATATCCTAGCGAGGCGGCGAGGCGCAAGCAGTAGAAGGCTAGATCTCTGCGCGCACCCTAGAGTTTGAACCTAGAGGGTCTGCCGGAACCCGAATTCCGACAGCCAGGGTGCAAGAAAGAAAATACGGCCACATATGTGTACATACGGGTGGGGTCTCGAATGCCTAGTCGCGCATACGTACGGTGAGGGCTCATGTTCATGGGGAGGCAACGGAATGCGTCGTGTTCATGGGGAGGCAACGGAATGCGTCGTGTTCATGGGGAAGCAACGGAATGCGTCATGCTCATCGGGAGGCAACGGAACGCGTGGGAGCCAACCAGCTTGGACAGAACAGGCGATGGAAACGAGGCCTGGCGTACCACAGAATGGAGGAAACTGACCTCCTACGGTCAAAACGGGGGTCCTGTTGATCGGGAGGGGTGTGGCGTACCGCAAAACGGACGAAACGGACCTCCTACGGTCGAAACGGGGGTCCTGTTGATCGGGAGGGGTGTGGCATACCGCAAAACGGAAGAAACGGACTTGTGTTGGAGCGCTACGGTCGAAACGGGGGGAGGGGTGTGGCGTACCGCAAAATGGGACTCCACGGGATACTGTTCATCTCCACCGTCGACCTCCTCCAGCCTCCATGGGCTACCGTCGACCTCCTCCAGCCTCCACGGGCTCCTGCTCATCCAGCCTCCACCGCGTGCTACTCCACCGGCTACTGTTCAACCACCCCTCCATGGGCACCCCTCCACCGTCTACTATTCATCCGGCCCTCCACACCACGGGGTCCTGTTTAACCACCCCTCCACGGCCACCCCTCCACCG
>NC_057807.1:119251140-119349526 GCF_018294505.1 Triticum aestivum | reverse complement strand
TCACTGTTCATCCAATCGATCGGCTTCAGTTAGCAGCACTAGCGAAGGAATCGCTCCATCGGGTTCAGTTAACACCCATCGATCGATCGCTCGGGTTCAGTAACGCATAGCCTGCAGTGCAATCGCTCGGGTTCAGTTAGAGCCCAACGCCTCGCTCGGCTTCAGTTAGAGCCAACGCCTCGCACACACGCACATACCTACGAGGGAAACGTGCATCGCTCCGCCCCGCAACTCCCCGAAAGTTTCCTCCCCCTCGCTTCTACCATGGTTTTTCCATCATGGACGGCCCAAAGAATGTCATGCAGCTGTGTCTTCGGCCCGCCCAGGACGAAAAGCCCATTTTCTGTCATGATTTTTTTTCATAGAAGTAGGATCCCACCACATCTATGATGATACCAGGTTTTGTCACAATTATCGTCATAGAAGTGTCATATGTATGACAAAAAAAATTGTTCGGCCCAAAATGTCACGGATGTGTCTCTTTTTTGTAGTGAGTATTCAACCCAAATTTACTGATTCGACACAAGGGGGGCCAAAGAATATTCTCAAGTATTAGCAGTTGAGTTGTCAATTCAACCACACCTAGATAACTTAGTATCTATAGCAAAGTATTTAGTAGCAAAGTAGTATGGAAGTAACGGTAACAGTGGCAAAAGTACTAGTAGCAGTTTTGTAGTAATGGTAACAATAGCAACGGTAAAGTAAATAAGCAAAGCACAATATGTGAAAAGCTCATAGGCATTGGATCAGTGATGGATCATTATGTCAGATGCGATTCCTCATGTAATAGTTATAACATAGGGTGACACAGAACTAGCTCCAGTTCATCAATGTAATGTAGGCATGTATTCCGAATATAGTCATACGTGCTTATGGAAAAGAACTTGCACGACATCTTTTGTCCTACCCTCCCGTGGCAGCGTGTCCTAGTGGAAACTAAGGGATATTAAGGCCTCCTTTTAATAGAGAACCGTACCAAAGCATTAGCACATAGTGAATACATGAACTCCTCAAACTATGGTCATCACCGAGAAGTATCCCGATTATTGTCACTTCGGGGTTGTCGGATCATAACACATAATAGGTGACTATAGACTTGTAAGATAGGATCGAGAACTCACATATATTCATGAAAACATAATAGGTTCAAATCTGAAATCATGGCACTCGGGCCCTAGTGATAAGCATTAAGCATAGCAAAGTCATAGCAACATCAATCTCAGAACATAGTGGATACTAGGGATCAAACCCTAACAAAACTAACTTGATTACATGGTAAATCTCATCCAACCCATCATTGTCCAGCAAGCCTACGATGGAATTACTCACGCACGGCGGTGAGCATCATGAAATTGGTGATGGAGGATGGTTGATGATGACGACGGCAACGAATCCCCCTCTCCAGAGCCCCAAACAGACTCCAGATCAGCCCTCCCGAGAGAGATTAGGACTTGGCGGCGGCTTTGTAGTGTAAAACGCAATGAAACTTTCTCTTTGATTTTTTTCTCCGTGAAAGCAAATATATGGAGTTGGAGTTGAGGTCGGTGGAAGTCCAGGGGGGCACATGGCAGGGGGCGCGCCCCCCGCCCTCGTGGACAGGGTGTGGGCCCTCTAACGCTAATTCTTTTGCCAGTATTTTTTATTAATTTTGAAAAGTTGCTCCGTAGATTTTCAGGTCATTCCGAGAACTTTTATTTCTGCACAAAAATAACACCATGGCAGTTCTGCTGAAAACAGCATCAGTCCGGGTTAGTTCCATTCAAACCATGCAAGTTAGAGTCCAAAACAAGGGCAACAGTGTTTGGAAAAGTAGATACGACGGAGATGTATCAACTCCCCCAAGCTTAAACCTTTGCTTGTCCTCAAGCAATTCAGTTGACAAACTGAAAGTGATAAAGAAAAACTTTTACAAACTCTGTTTGCTCTTATTGTTGTAAATATGTAAAGCCAGCATTCAAGTTTTCAGCAAAGATTATGAACTAACCATATTCACAATAACACTTAGGTCTCATGTTTACTCATATCAATGGCATAATCAACTAGCGAGCAATAAAATAAAACTCGGATGACAACACTTTCTCAAAACAATCATAATATGATATAACAAGATGGTATCTCGCTAGCCCTTTCTGAGACCGCAAAACATAAATGCAGAGCACCTTTAAAGACCAAGGACTGACTAAACAGTGTAATTCATGGTAAAAGAGATCCAGTCATAGTCATACCCAATATAAATTAATAGTAATGCATGCAAATGACAGCGATGCTGTCCAGCGGGTGATTTTTAATAAGAGGGTCATGACTCAACATAAATGTAAATAGATAGGCCCTTCGCAGAGGGAAGTAGGGATTTATAGAGGTGCCAGAGCTCGATTTTGAAATAGAGACGAATAACATTTTGAGCGGTATACTTTCACTGTCAACATAAAAACTATGACATCTCGATATCTTCCATGCTACACACATTATAGGTGGTTCCCAAACAGAATGGTAAAGTTTATACTCCCCCACCACCAACAAGCATCAATCCATGGCTTGCCCGAAACAACGGGTGCCTCCAACTAGCAACAATCCTGGGGGAGTTTTGTTTAATTATTTTGATTTGATTTGAGCATGGGACTGGGCATCCCGGTTACCAGCCATTTTCTCGTGAATGAGGAGCGGAGTCCACTCCCCTTGGTAATAACCCACCTAGCATGGAAGATACAGACAGCCCTAGTTGATACATGAGTTGCTCGAGCATACAAAATAGAATTTCATTTGAAGGTTTGGAGTTTGGCACATAGAAATTTACTTGGAACGGCATGTAAATACCGCATATAGGAAGGTATGGTGGACTCATATGGAATAACTTTGGGGTTCATGGAGTTTGGATGCACAAGCAGTATTCCCGCTTAATACAGGTGAAGGCTAGAAAGAGACTGGGAAGCGACCAACTGAGAGAGCGACAACAGTCATGAACATGTATTAAAATTAATCAACACGAGGTGCAAGCATGAGTAGGATATAATCCACCATGAACATAAATATCGTGAAGGCTATGTTGATTTTGTTTCAACTACATGCGTGAACATGTGCCAAGTCAAGTCACTCGAATCATTCAAAGGAGGATACCACCCTATCATACCACATGACAACCATTTTAGTAGCATGTTGGCAGGCAAGGTAAACTATTATAAGCTCCTAGCTAATTAAGCATGGCATAAGCAACTATAATCTCTAATTGTCATTGCAAACATGTTTATTCATAATAGGCTGAATCAAGGATGATGAACTAATCATATTTACAAAAACAAGAGAGGTCGAGTTCATACCAGCTTCTCTCATCTCAATCAGTCCATCATATATCGTCATTATTGCCTTTCACTTACACGACCGAACGATGTGTATAATAATAATAGTGCACGTGCATTGGACTAAACTGGAATCTGCAAGCATTCAATTCAAAGGAGAAGACAAGGTAATATGGGCTCTTGGTTAAATCAACAATCATGCATATGAGAGTCACTTAAAGATTTTCATTATGGTCTTCTCCTCTCGACCCCCAAAGGAAAGAAAAGAAAAGAAAACTATTTACACGGGAAAGCTCCCAACAAGCAAAAGAAGAATCGAGAAATCTTTTTGGGTTTTCTTTAATTTATTACTACTACAAGCATGGAAAGTAAACTAACTAATTTTTTCTTAAAGTTGTTCAAACACACAAGAAGAAAGCTAGAAAAAGAAATTAAACTAGCATGGATAGTACAATGAAAAAGTACGAGCACCGACAACTAGAATGAGTGTGTGAACATGAATGTAATGTTGATGAGAAATACGTACTCCCCCAAGCTTAGGCTTTTGGCCTAAGTTGGTCTATGGCCATGGATAGCCTGACTGATATCCGAAGTTGTAACTGGGGTCGTACTGAGATGCACCGGCCATTGCCTCCTGGGCTGCGGCATGGCGGCGAGCTGCCTCCATCCTCCTCTCGTACTCGGTTGCCTCCTCCCTGGTTATAACATATCTTCTTTTTGCCTGATAATCAAAAAGGGCAGGAGCAGAGAGAGTAATATGGATAGCTTGACTTCTGTCAAAGATTAGTCGATACTGGAGGAATTGTTCGTTCCTCTCAAGAAAATGATGACTAACCATGGCATTATAATCTAAATAAGTGGGAGGCAACTCCCTATCATCTTCATGTGGAGGTATACCAAGATAATTAGCCACATGGGTTGCATAAATCCCTCCAAACAAATCTCCATCTAAACCATTATTATGCAACCTACGTGCAACAATTGCCCCCAAGTTGTATTGTTCATCACCCAATACAGTACTCTTGAGAACACAAAGATCAGGAACACACATGTGACATGCTTCATCTTTACCGTTAATGCATCTACCAATGAAAAGAGCAAAATAATGTATACCAGGAAAGTGGATGCTCCCTATGGTAGCTTGCGCTATTTCTCTAGATTCTCCCACAGTGATACTAGCAAGAAAGTCTTTATATTCAGATTTACGGGGTTCATTAACATTGCCCCACTGCGGGAGTATGCAAGCAGTAGTGGAATCTTCTAGGTCCATGGTATATGATTTATCATAAATATCAAACATGACACTTGGAGAATTATGCGAAGATGTAAATTTAAACCTTCTCACAAATGAATCAGTCAAATAGTAGTACCGAGGACACTTATCTTGCATGAAGTCCTCAAGATCAGCATTACGCACATATGCATCAAATTCATCCTTGATGCCCGCTTTGACCATAAACTCCTCTGACGGCCATTCACAAGGCAGCACGTCAGCTTCCCTCGGTGGTTCATCATTCGGTTCACGCATTGCGAGCCTGGGTCCTTTCTTTCTTGAACAACCACCTTGGTACATTTTCCTAGACATATTTCTTCCTCTGAAAATTTCTGAAATTTTTAGTAACTGAAAATAAAAGTGAATCAAACTCAACAAAACTGATAGCAACCACTCCCATAAGTGCCTAGAGCCTATATCATGCATTAGAATTACTTGGGACCTCATAAATTTGACATGCAAGCTCAAGAACAGGGTCACCTAGGCAGCAAAAAATTGCAATGGATAAAGCACTAGAACAAAAACTAATTGGACCATTGGAGGAGTCACATACCAAGGAACAATCCCCCAAAGCAGTTTTATGAATGGAGCTTTGAGCTAGGAGATCGAAAATTGCAGCAAAATGAGCTAGAACTCGTGCTTGAGCTGGATGGTGATTTTTTTTGGGAGGAAGAAGAAGTGTGTGGGTGCAGGAATAAGTGGAGGGGGGCCACCATGGGCCCACGAGGCAGGGGGCGCGCCCTGGACCCTCGTGGCCTGGTGCCAGCTCCCCCTGTTGTGTTCTCAGTGCCAGATATTCTCAAACATTCCAGAAAAAATCATACTAAATTTGCAGGGCATTTGGAGAACTTTTATTTTCGGGGTATTTTTTATTGCATGGATAATTCAGAAAATAGACAGAAAATACTATATTTGCTTTATTTAATCTAAATAATAGAAAGTAAAAGGAGGGTATAGAAGGTTGTGCCTTCTAATTTCATCCATCTCGTGCTCATCAAAAGGAATCCACTAACAAGGTTGATCAAGTCTTGTTAACAAACTCATTCCGAATAACATGGAACCGGAGAAATTTTGAATAACACTAGGTTACCTCAACGGGGATATGAACATCCCCAATAATAAGAATATCATATTTCTTCTTGACAGTAGGAAGAGGAAATTCAAAACCTCCAATAATGATAGTTGGAATTTTTCCAATAGAATTGATGCTATGAACTTGAGGTTGTTTCCTCGGAAAGTGTACCGTATGCTCATTACCATTAACATGAAAAGTGATATTGCCTTTGTTGCAATCAATAACAGCCCCTGCAGTATTCAAAAAGGGTCTACCAAGGATAATCGACATACTATCGTCCTTGGGAATATCAAGAATAACAAAGTCCGTTAAGATAGTAACGTTTGCAACCACAACAGGCACATCCTCACAAATACCGACAGGTATAGCAGTTGATTTATCGGCCATTTGCAAAGATATTTCAGTAGGTGTCAACTTATTCAATTCAAGTCTATGATATAAAGAGAGAGGCATAACACTAACACCAGCTCTAAGATTACATAAAGCAGTTTTAATATAGTTTCTTTTAATGGAGCATGGTATAGTTGGTACTCCTGGATCTCCAAGTTTCTTAGGTATCCCACCTTTAAAAGTATAATTAGCAAGCATGGTGGAAATTTCAGTTTCCGGTATCTTTATTTTATTTGTAATAATATCTTTCATGTATTTAGCATAAGGATTTACTTTAAGCATATCAGTTAAGCGCATACGTAAGAAGATAGGTCTAATCATTTCAGCAAAGCGCTCAAAATCCTCATCATCCTTTTTCTTGGATGGTTTAGGAGGAAAAGGCATGGGTTTCTGAACCCATGGTTCTCTTTCTTTACCGTGCTTCCTAGCAACAAAATCTCTCTTATCATAACATTGATTCTTTGATTGTGGGTTATCAAGATCAACAACAGGTTCAATCTCTACATCATTATTATTGCTAGGTTGAGCATCAACATGAACATTATCATTAACATTATCACTAGTTTCATGTTCATAACCAGATTGTGTTTCAGCATCAGAAATAGAAATATCACTGGGATTCTCATATGTGTCTACAACAAGTTCACTAGAAGCATGCAAAGTCCTATCATTTTTCTTTTTCTTATTTTTAGAAGGACTAGGTGCATCTAAATTATTTCTCTAAGAATCTTGCTCAATTCTTTTAGGGTGGCCTTCAGGATACAAAGGTTCCTAAGTCATTTTACAAGTTCTAGTAGCCACTCTAACAGCAAAATCATGCTTATTATTTAATTCATCGAGCAAATCATGTTGAGCTTTAAGTACTTGTTCTGCTTGAGTGGTAACCATAGAAGCATATTTACTAATGAGTTTAAGTTCACCTTTAACTCTGGCCATATAATCACTCAAGCGTCCAATCATGTAAGCATTACTCTTTAATTCTCTACCAACATAAGCATTGAAATTTTCTTGTCTAGCCATGAAGTCATCAAATTCATCCAAACATTGGCTAGGAAACTTAGTAGACGGGATTTCAACTTTATCATATCTATAGAGAGAATTTACTTTTATACCAGTGTCGGGTTATCAAGACAATGTGTTTCTTCAATAGGTGGTATATTAAGACCATGTATTTCTTCAACATGAGGTAAATTCTTAACATCTTAAGCTTTAATACCTTTTTCTTTCATAGATTTATTTGCCTCTTGCATATCTCCAGGACTAAGAAATAGAACACCCCTCTTCTTCAGAGTTGGTTTAGGAGTTGGCTCAGGAGTTGGCTCAGGAATTGGCTCAGGAAGAGTCCAATTATTTTCAATAGTCAACATATTATTCAATAACAATTCAGCTTGGTCGACTGTTCTTTCCCTGAAAACACAACCAGCACAACTATCCAAGTGGTCCTTGGAAGCATCAGTTGGTCCATTATAAAAGATATCAAGTATTTCATTTTTCTTAAGAGGATGATCAGGCAAAGCATTAAGTAATCGGAGAAGCCTCCCCCAAGCTTGTGGAAGACTCTCTTCTTCAATTTGCACAAAATTATATATTTCCCTCAAGGCAGCTTGTTTCATATGAGCAGGGAAATATTTAGCAGAGAAGTAATAAACCATATACTGGGGACTACGCACACAACCAGGATCAGGAGAATTAAACCAAGTTTTAGCATCACCCTTTAATGAGAATGGAAATATCTTAAGGATATAGTAGTAGTGAGATTTCTCATCATTACTGAACAGGGTGGCTATATCATTTAATTTAGTAAGATGTGCCACAACAGTTTCAGATTCATTGCCATAAAAAGGATCAGATTCAACCAAAGTAATTATCTCAGGATTGACAGAGAATTCATAATCCTTATTCATAACAAAGATAGGTGAAGTAGCAAAAGCAGGGTCATATTTCATTCTAGCATTTAGAGATTTCTGTTTCAGTTTAGCTATCAGATCTATCATTGCAAGCAAGAATATCTCTAGTAGTTTCTTCATCCATAACATAACCCTCAGGAACAACAGGCAATTCATACTTAGGGGGAGAACCTTCATCATCACTATCTTAAATAATTTCATTCTCTCTAGCCCTAGCAAGTTGTTCATCTAGAAATTCACCTAATGGAACGATAGTATCAAGCATAGAAGTAGTTTCATCATAAGTATCATGCATAGTAGAAGTGGCATCATCAATAACATGCAACATATCAGAATTCATGGCAGTAGCAGGTTTAGGTCCCGCAAGCTTACTCATAACAAAAGGAGAATCTAGTGTAGAGCTAGATGGCAGTTCCTTACCTCCCCTCGTAGTTGAGGGATAAATCTTAGTTCTTTCGTCTTTCAAGTTCTTCATAGTGACCAGCAGATATAAATCCCAAGTGACTCAAAGAATAGAGCTATGCTCCCCGGCAACGGTGCCAGAAAATAGTCTTGATAACCCACAAGTATAGGGGATCGCAACAGTTTTCGAGGGTAGAGTATTCAACCCAAATTTATTGATTAGACACAAGGGGAGCCAAAGAATATTCTCAAGTATTAGCAGTTGAGTTTTCAATTCAACCACACCTAGATCACTTAGTATCTGCAGCAAAGTATTTAGTAGCAAAGTAGTATGGAAGTAACGGTAACAGTGGCAAAAGTAATAGTAGCGGTTTTGTAGTAATGGTAACAGTAGCAACGGTAAAGTAAATAAGCAAAGCACAATATGTGGAAAGCTCGTATGCTTTGGATCAGTGATGGATAATTATGTCGGATGCGATTCCTTATGTAATAGTTATAACATAGGGTGACACAGAACTAGCTCCAGTTCATCAATGTAATGTAGGCATGTATTCCGAATATAGTCATACGTGCTTATGGAAAAGAACTTGCATGACATCTTTTGTCCTACCCTCCCGTGGCAGCGTGGTCCTAGTGGAAACTAAGGGATATTAAGGCCTCCTTTCAATAGAGAACCGGACCAAAGCATTAGCACATAGTGAATACATGAACTCCTCAAACTACGGTCATCACCGAGAAGTATCCCGATTATTGTCACTTCGGGGTTGTCGGATCATAACACATAATAGGTGACTATAGACTTGCAAGATAGGATCAAGAACTCACATATATTCATGAAAACATAATAGGTCAGATCTGAAATCATGGCACTCGGGCCATAGTGACAAGCATTAAGCATAGCAAAGTCATAGCAACATCAATCTCAGAACATAGTGGATACTAGGGATCAAACCCTAACAAAACTAACTTGATTACATGGTAAATCTCATCCAACCCATCACCGTCCAGCAAGCCTAAAATGGAATTACTCACGCACGGCGATGAGCATCATGAAATTGGTGATGGAGGATGGTTGATGATGACGACAGCAACGAATCCCCCTCTCCGGAGCCCCGAATGGACTCCAGACCAGCCCTCTCGAGAGAGGTTAGGGCTTGGCGGCGGCTCCATATCGTAAAATGCGATGAAACTTTCTCTCTAATTTTTTTCTCCGTGAAAGCAAATATATGGAGTTGGAGTTGAGGTTGGTGGACATCCAGGGGGCCACGTGGCAGGGGGCGCGCCTTAGGGGAGGGGGCACACCCCCACCCTCGTGGATAGGGTGTGGGCCCTCTGATGCTAATTCTTTCGCCAGTATTTTTTATTAATTCTGAAAAGTTGCTCCATGGATTTTTAGGTCATTCCGAGAACTTCTATTTCTGCACAAAAATAACACCATGGCAGTTCTACTGAAAACTGTGTCAGTCCGGGTTAGTTCCATTCAAATCATGCAAGTTAGAGTCCAAAACAAGGGCAAAAGTGTTTGGAAAAGTAGATACGACGGAGACGTATCATTTTGCTGCGGCGTTTATTTGCGCTGGTTGCCAACTTTAACAACCAGTGTATATGATATGCTGCTTTGTTCCCTATATTTGCACTGGTGGCGAACTTTGATCTCTAGTGGATGTAATATGTGTAATAGTTGTGATAGCCTAGCGTAAGTTGCTTGCTTATTTATTTCCTTGTTGTCTTTTTTATTTGTTTGCTCGTAGTGAGTGCAGTTCTTTTTCCGCGGTTTGCTGGTGGCCGCAATAATCTACTTTTTAAAACTAGGCCACAATAACCATGGGCTACATATTTACTGTAGTGACACTGGGCATCCTATGGGCCATAGAAACAATGGGCCTTCTACGGGCCATAGAAACAATGGGCCTTCTACTGGGCGTAGAAACAATGGGCCTTCTATGGGCCATAGACACAATGGGCCTTCTACGGGCCGTAGACATAGCCTTCTACAGCATGTATCATCAATGGGCCTTCTACGGGCCGTATGATCGATTGGCCAAACATTGGCCAATAACAGACCGCATTATGGCCGTAAACAAGCTAGAGTTGGAATCGTCTGTTCATGGGCCGGCCATAACGGGTCGTCGTTAATCGGCCGTATTTGATGATGCTATGAAAAGGGCCCAACGTAGTAACGGGCCACAAACGGGCCGACTATAACCACGAGCTGAATTTGGCCCACAGGTAGAAAATTACAGTAATGGGTCGTAAGTAACCGAATGCTGGAAATGAGCCCAAGAATAAATGGGCCCTGAGAAGGCCAAAGGATAACATGGGCTGGAAACGGGCCAATGGAATAATGGGCCGTTAATGGGTATAAAGTGATACACTGTTCATTACGGGTCAGTTTCACCACGGGCCGTTAATGGGCCAAGAGTTACAGAGGGCCTCATATGGGCCAAAAGATGTCATGGGCCATACATGGGCCGGAAGTTAAAACAGGTTGGAATCATATCATAGGCGCCTTCCATCCAATGAGTGGATGACATCTGTCCCAACGGTGAGCCAACACGTGTTTCCTCCAGCCAATGATGATTTTACATGTGGAAAATCCCCATTGGTCGGGGCTGTTAACGGGTTATCAGATCCAAAACCGGACCCAGTAGCTTAACGATGTTCCATTATGGTGGATGCCACATGTCGGTCACCCTTGACGAAAGCACTTCTATGACGCGCGATTTATCATCATGGAAGTGGACACTTCCGTGATGATAATTTTGGTAATGTCATGGAACACTTCTACGACAGCACAGGTATGACTATCTTAATTTTGTCATAAAATCGTCATGGATGTACATGCATGACAGAAAACGTGACCTACTGTGACAAACACGTATCATCACGGAAGTGTATTTTTTAATAGTGAGGGGTTACCGGAACCCCCCGGGGGAAAGATATGGGCCATAGGAGGGAGGCTATCTAGCCCACAAGGGGCTGGTGCGCCCCCCACAAGGGAGGAGGCCGAATTGGACTAGGGAAGAGGGCGCCACCCCCCCCTTTCCTTCTCCTACTCCCTCTCCTCCCCCCTTTCCCCCTCCGGTAGAAGGAAAGGGGGGCGAAACCAACTAGGAGTCCAAGTGGGACTCCTTCCCACTTGGGGCGCACCTAGGTCGGCCTCCTCTCCCTCCCTCCTATATATACAGGGGGTGCCCCTAGAGAACACACCAATTGCTATTAGCCGTGTGCGGCGCCCCCTCCATAGTTTACGCCTCCGGTCATATTCTCATGGTGCTTAGGCGAAGCCCTGTACGGCACATCACCATCACCGTCACCATGTTGTCGTGCTGACGAAACTCATCTACTCCTTTAATCCTCTGCTGGATCAAGAGCTCGAGGGACGTCATTGCGCTGAACGTGTGCATAACTCGAAGGTGTCGTATGTTCGGTACTTGATCGGTCGGAACAAGAAGACGTTCGACTACATCAACCGCGTTGAGCAAACACTTCCGCTTTCGATCTACGAGGGTACGTGGACACACTCTCCCCTATCGTTGCTATGTATCTCCTAGATAGATCTTGCTTGAGTGTCGGAATTTTTTTGAAATTGCATGCTACATTTCCCAACAGTGGCATCCGAGCCAGGCCTATGTGTAGATGATATGCACGAGTAGAACACAAAGAGTTGTGGGTGGTGACCGTCATACTGCTTACTACCAATGTCTTATTTTGATTCGGCTGTATTGTTGGATGAAGCGGCCCAGGAAAACCTTACATGACCGCATTCATGAGACCGGTTCCACCGACAGACATGCAACTAGTTTTGCGTAAAGGTGGCTGGTGAGTGTCTGTTTCTCCAACTTTAGTTGAATCAAATTTGACTGCGGCCGCTCCTTGTGAAGGTTAAAACAGCAGACTTGATAAACAACCGTTGTGGTTTTTGCGCCGTAGGTAAGTACGGTTCATGCTAGAAGCCCATAGCAGCCATGTAGAACTTGCAACAACAAAGTAGAGGATGTCTAACTTGTTTTTGCAGGGCATGTTGTGATGTGATATGGTCAAGACATGATGTGATATACATTGTTGTATGAGATGATTGACACGTCTCCAACGTATCTATAATTTTTTTTGTTCCATGCTATTATATTACCCGTTTTGGATGTTTATGGGCTTTATTATACACTTTTATATTATTTTTGGGACTAACCTATTAACCGGAGGCCCAGCACAAATTGTTGTTTTCTTGCCTATTTCAGTGTTTCGAAGAAAAGGAATATCAAACGGAGTCCAAATGGAATGAAACCTTCGGGAGAGTTATTTTTGGAATGGAAACAACCCAGGAGACTTGGAGTAGACGTCAGGGAAGCTTCAAGGTGGCCACGAGGCAGGGAGGCCCGCCTAGCCCCCTAGGCGCCCCCCCACCCTCATGGGCCCCTTGTGGGCCCCTCGTGGCTCCCCTGACCGACTTCTTTCGCCTATATATATGTCCATATATCCTAAAAACATCGAGGACAATAATAGATCGGGAGTTCCGCTGCTGCAAGCCTTTGTAGCCACCAAAAACCAATTGGGACCCTGTTCTAGCACCGTGCCAGAGGGGGGATCCCTCACCGGTGGCCATCTACATCATCCTGGCGCTCTCCATGACGAGCAGGGAGTAGTTCACCCTCAGGGTTGAGGGTATGTACCAGTAGCTATGCGTTTGATCTCTCTCTCTCTCATTTTCTTGATTTGGCACAATCTTGATGTATCGCGAGCTTTGCTATTATAGTTGGATCTTATGATGTTTCTCCCCATCTACCTCTTGTAATGGATTAAGTTTTCCCTTTGAAGTTATCTTATCATATTGAGTCTTTAAGGATTTGAGGACACTTGATGTATGTCTTGCCGTGCTTATCTGGGGTGACAATGGGATATTCACGTGATCTACTTGATGTATGTTTTGGTGATCAACTTGTGTATTCAATGAACTTATGCATAGGGATTGGCACACGTTTTCGTCTTGACTCTCCGGTAGAAACTTTGGGGCACTCTTTGAAGTACTTTGTGTTGGTTGAATAGATGAATCTAAGATTGTGTGATGCATATCGTATAATCATGCCCACGGATACTTGAGGTGACATTGGAGTATCTAGGTGACATTAGGGTTTTGGTTTATTTGTGTCTTAAGGTGTTATTCTAGTACAAACTCTATGATAGATCGAACGAAAAGAATAGCTTCATGTTATTTTACTACGGACTCTTGACTAGATCGATCAGAAAGGATAACTTTGAGGTGGTTTCGTACCCTACAATAATCTCTTTGTTTGTTCTCCGCTATTAGTGACTTTGGAGTGACTCTTTGTTGCATGTTGAGGGACAGTTATATGATCCAGTTATGTTATTATTGTTGAGAGAACTTGCACTAGTGAAAGTATGAACCCTAGGCCTTGTTTCCTATCATTGCAATACCGTTTACGCTCACTTTTATCATTAGTTACCTTGTTGTTTTTATATTTTCAGATTACCAAAACCTATATCTACCATCCATATTGCACTTGTATCACCATCTCTTCGCCGAACTAGTGCACCTATACAATTTACCATTGTATTGGGTGTGTTGGGGACACAAGAGACTCTTTGTTATTTGGTTGTAGGGTTGTTTGAAAGAGGCCATCTTCATCCTACGCCTCCCACAGATTGATAAACCTTAGGTCATCCACTTGAGGGAAATTTGCTACTGTCCTACAAACCTCTACACTTGGAGGCCCAACAACGTCTACAAGAAGAAGGATGTGTAGTAGACATCAAGCTCTTTTCTGGCGCCGTTGCCGGGGAGGTGAGTCCTTGAAGGTATATCTTTAGATCTTGCAATCGAATCTTTTAGTTTCTTGTTTTATCACTAGTTTAATTTATAAAAGAAAACTACAAGAAAAAATGGAATTAAGGGTGCCTCATATGCTTCATCTTTTTAATGTCTTCCGTGAAAATAAGGATTCCAAAAATTGTGCTCAAGTACTAGAAGAAGAATTACATAGAATGCTTGGCATAAAATATGTGAATGATGAGCATGATTGCAATGTTGTTAGTATGAATTCTTTGAATACTCATGATGCTAATGATATGCAAAGCCGCAAGCTTGGGGATGCTATGTTTGATGAATATGATATTTTTTATCCCCCAAGTTTTGATGAGCAAATTTATTATGATGAAAGCATGCCTCCTTTCTATGATGATTATTGTGATGACTTGTATGCTATTAAGAATAATGATAACCATGAAACTTTTCATCATGATTTTAGTTTTCAATTGGATTATGCCTCACATGATAATTATTTTGTTGAGTTTGCTCCCACTACTATTCATGAGAAGAATTTTGCTTATGTGGAGAGTAGTAAATTTTATATGCTTGTGCATCATGAAAATAATGATTTATGTGCTGGTTATATTGTTGAATTAATTCATGATGCTACTGAAAATTATTATGAGGGAGGAATATATGATTGTAGGAGTTACAATGATATCAAGTTTCCTCTCTATGTGCTTAAAGTTTTAAAGTTATGCTTGTTTTGCCTTCCTATGCTAGTTGATTATTCCCATAAGTGGTTTGCTCACAAAATCCATATGAATAGGAAGTGGGTTAGACTTAAATGTGTTAGTAACATGCTTCATGATGCTCCCGTTATGTTTCAATTCTTATCTTTTATGCGAGCATCATTGTCATCATCATGCCAAGCTAGAAAGGTATTAAAGAAAAGCGCTTGTTGGGAGACAACCCAATATTTACCCTTAATTTTTTTGTGTGTCCACATGATTATGCTACTTTAGTAATCATGGTTTATAGCTTTTGTTTCAATAAAGTGTCAAGTAAGACCTTTAGGATAGCTTACGGTGATAGTTGTGTTGATCCTGCTGAAAATCAGAAACTTGTCCAGTAAATTAGTTTTTATAATTCACAGAGACGTGATTTTGATATGATTCTTTTTCCTCCGTATTGGTACACAAATTTCGCAGGCTTTCCTAATTTGGTAGAATTTTTGGATTTACATAAGTATTCTGGAGTTACAGATTACTACATACTGTTCTGTTTTTGACAGATTCTGTTTTCTATGTGTTGTTTGCTTATTTTGATGAATCTATGAGTAATATCGGAGGGTATGAACCATAGAGAAGTTGGAATAAAGTAGATATTACACCAATAGAATTTATAATGAGTTCACAACAGTACCTAAGTGGTGATTGATTTTCTTATAGTAACGGAGCTTATGAGTTTTCTGTTGAGTTTTGTGTTGTGAAGTTTTCAAGTTTTGGGTAAAGATTTGATGGACTATGGAATAAGGAGTGGCAAGATCCTAAGCTTGGGGATGCCCATGGCACCCCAAGATAATTCAAGGACAACCAAAAGCCTAAGCTTGGGGATGCCCCGGAAGGCATCCCCTCTTTCGTTTTCGTTCATCGGTAACTTTACTTGGAGCTATATTTTTATTCACCACATGATATGTGTTTTGCTTGGAGCATCATTTTATTTTGTTAGTATTTGCTTGATGTTATTTAGAATAATGTTATGCATCTTTATTTTCAATAAAAATGTCAAGTATGGCCTTTACCATGCTTATTTTGCAAGTATACATGTTGCTGTTTCAAAATAGAAAGTTTACCACTGTTGCATAAATTCCCTAGAAAAGTCAGAGAATGATATAATATTGAAACTTTTTGCACTTTTAGCTCTGATAAATCTTCTACAGTGTAGTATTTTTCTCATAATTTTTGGAGTTAGGTAAGTATGATGAATCTTGCATTCTTTACAGACTGTACTGTTTTGGAAGATTGCTGTTATGTTTGCATTGTTTGCATATGTTTGCTTGATTAACGATTCTATTTGAGGATAGGAGTATTAAATATGCAGAGAAATTTAGTATGCAATGTTGAATAATAATTTTTGTGATTTGTTACAGTAGAAAATGATAAGATTTTTGCATTGGTTTATACTAACTTATCTCACGAGTTCTTGTTGAGTTTGGTGTGGATGAAGCTTTCGAGATTTAGGAAACCGAGGTATAAAAGGAATTAAGGAGACACAAAAGCTCAAGCTTGGGGATGCCAAAGGCATCCCAAGATAATATTTCAAGAAGTCTCAAGCATCCAAGCTTGGGGATGCCCCGGTAGGCATCCCACCTTCCTTCTTCAACAATTATCGGTTAGTATCGGTTGAACCTAAGTTTTTGCTTCTTCACATGATGTGTGCTATCCTTGAAATGTCATTTTGTTTTGTGTTGCTTGCTATTTGAATAATATCCCAAGATCTAAAATTCTTAAATGTTAGAGAGTCTTCACAAAGTTGCACAAATATTTGACTACTCATTGATCTTCACTTATATCTTTTGGAGTAGGTTGTCATTTGCTCTAGCGCTTCACTTATATCTTTTAGAGCATGATGGTGGTTTTATTTTGAAGAAATAGTTAATCTCTCATGCTTCACTTATATTATTTTGAGAGTCTTTTAGAACAGCATGGTATTTTCTTTGGTTATAAAATTAGTCCTAATATGATGGGCATCCAAGTTGGGTATAATAAAAACTATCATATAGAGTGCATTGAATACTATGAGAAGTTTGATGCTTGATGATTGTTTTGAGATATGAGGATGGTAATATTAGAGTCATGCTAGTGGAGTAATTGTGACTTTGAGGAATACTTGTGTTAAGATTGGCAAGTCATGTAGCATGCACGTATGGTAAAAGTTGTGTGACAAATTTGTTGCATGGGGTGCTCTTTTAATTGTCTTCCTTATGTGTGGAGGTCGGGATCGTGCGATGGTTAAATCCTACCAACCCTTCCCCTAGGAGCATGCGTAGTAGTACTTTGCTTCGAGGGCAAGTAAACTTTTGCAATAAGTATATGAGTTCTTTATGACTAATGTGAGTCCATGGATTATACGCACTCTCACCTTCCACCATTGCTAGCCTCTATTGTGCCGCGCAACTTTCGCCGGTATCATGCACCCACCGTTTACCTTCCTCAAAACAGCCACCATACCTACCTATTATGGCATTTCCATAGCCATTCCGAGATATATTGCCATGCAACTTTCCACCGTTCCGATTACTATGACACGCTCCATCAGTGTCATATTGCTCTTTGCATGATCATGTAGTTGACATCATATTTGTGGCAAGGCCACCTCCATAATTTTTCATACATGTCACTCTTGGTTCATTAAATATCCCGGTACACCGCCGGAGGCATTCACATAGTCATATTTTGTTCTAAGTATTGACTTGTAATTCTTGAGTTGTAAATCAATAAAAGTGTCATGATCTTCATTATTATAGCATTGTCCCAAGTGAGGAATGGATGATGAAGACTATGATTCCCCCACAAGTCGGGATGAGACTTCAAACTTTATAAAAATAAAAGAGGAAAAAGAAGCCCAAATAAAAAAAAGAGGCCAAAGAAGCCCACAAAAAAATGAGAGAAGGGACAATGTTACTATCTTTTTTCCACACTTGTGCTTCAAAGTAGCACCATGATCTTCATGATAGAGAGTCTCCTATGTTGTCACTTTCATATACTGGTGGGAATTTTTCATTATAGAACTTGGCTTGTATATTCCAATGATGGGCTTCCTCAAAATGCCCTAGGTCTTCGTGAGGAAGCAAGTTGGATGCACACCCACTTAGTTTCTTTGTTGAGCTTTCATATATTTATAGCTCTAGTGCATCCGTTGCATGGCAATCGCTACTCACACACATTGATATCTATTAATGGGCATCTCCATAGCCCGTTCATACGCCTAGTTGATGTGAGACTATCTTCTCCCTTTTTGTCTTCACAACCACCACCCTATTCCACATATAGTGCTATGTCCATGGCTCACGCTCATGTATTGCGTGAGAGTTGAAAAAGCTGAAGCGCGTTAAAGAGTATGAACCAATTTCTTGGTTGAAACCGGGGTTGTGCATGATGGGAGTATTTTGTGTGATGAAAATAAAGCATGGCCTAACTATATGATTTTGTAGGGATGAGCTTTCTTTGGCTATGCTATTTTGATTACTTGTTAGTATGCTTGAAGTATTACTATTTTTATGTCTTATGAACTTTTATCTTGAATCATTTGGATCTGAACATTCATGCTACAATAAAGAAAATTACATTGAGAAATATGCTAGGTAGCATTCCACATCAAAAATTCCGTTTTTATCATTTACCTACTCGAGGACGAGCAGGAATTAAGCTTGGGGATGCTTGATACTTCTCCAACGTATCTATAATTTTCGTTTGTTCCATGCTATTATATTACCCGTTTTGGATGTTTATGGGCTTTATTATACACTTTTATATTATTTTTGGGACTAACCTATTAAACGGAGGCCCAGCCCAAATTGTTGTTTTCTTGCCTATTTCAGTGCTTCGAAGAAAAGGAATATCAAACGGAGTCCAAACAGAATGAAACCTTCGGGAGAGTTATTTTTGGAACGGAAGCAATCCAGGAGACTTGGAGTAGACATCAGGGAAGCTTTGAGGTGGCCACGAGGCAGGGAGGCGCGCCCCCACCCTCGTGGGCCCCTCGTGGCTCCCCTTACCAACTTCTTTCGCCTATATATGTCCATATACCCTAAAAACATCGAGGACAACAATAGATCGGGAGTTCCGCCACCGCAAGCCTCTGTAGCCACCAAAAACCAATCGGGGCCCTGTTTCGGCACCCTGTCGGAGGGGGGATCCCTCACTGGTGGCCATCTTCATCATATCGGCGCTCTCCGTGACGAGGAGGGAGTAGTTCACCCTCGGGGCTGAGGGTATGTACCAGTAGCTATGTGTTTGATCTCTCTCTCTCTCTCTCTCGTGTTCTTGATTTGGCATGATATTGATGTATAGCGAGCTTTTCTATTATAGTTGGATCTTATGATGTTTCTCCCCCTGAGTTTTCCTTTGAAGTTATCTTATCGGATTGAGTCTTTAAGGATTTGAGAACACTTGATGTATGTCTTGCTGTGCTTATCTGTGGTGACAATGGGATATTCACGTGATCTACTTGATGTATGTTTTGGTTATCAACTTGCGGGTTCAATGAACTTATGCATAGGGGTTGGCACACGTTTTCGTTTTGACTCTCCGATAGAAACTTTGGGGCACTCTTTGAAGTACTTTGTGTTGGTTGAATAGATGAATCTGAGATTGTGTGATGCATATCGTATAATCATGCCCACAGATACTTGAGGTCACATTGGAGTATCTAGGTGACATTAGGGTTTTGGTTGATTTGTGTCTTAAGGTGTTATTCTAGTACGAACTCTATGATAGATTGAACGGAAAGAATAGCTTCATGTTATTTTCCTACGGACTCTTGAATACATCGATCAGAAAGGATAACTTTGAGGTGGTTTCGTACCCTACAATAATCTCTTCGTTTGTTCTCCGCTATTAGTGACTTTGGAGTGACTCTTTGTTGCATGTTGAGGGATAGTTATATGATCCAGTTATGTTATTATTGTTGAGAGAACTTGCACTAGTGAAAGTATGAACCCTAGGCCTTGTTTCCTAGCATTGCAATACCGTTTACGCTCACTTTTATCATTAGTTACTTTGTTGTTTTTATATTTTCAGATTATCAAAACCTATATCTACCATCCATATTGCACTTGTATCACCATCTCTTCGCTGAACTAGTGCACCTATACAATTTACCATTGTATTGGGTGTGTTGGGGACACAAGAGACTCTTTGTTATTTGGTTGCAGGGTTGTTTGAGAGAGACCATCTTCATCCTACGCCTCCCACGGATTGATAAACCTTAGGTTATCCACTTGAGGGAAATTTGCTAATGTCCTACAAACCTCTGCACTTGGAGGCCCAACAACGTCTACAAGAAGAAGGTAGTGTAGTAGACATTAATGATCATGTTTTGTAAAGGTTATCGGCAACTAGCAAGAGCCTTATGGTTGTCGATTTATTATATGAAATACACACGCCATATAATTGCTTTACTTTATCACTAAGCGATAGCGATAGTCGTAGAAGCAATAGTTGGCGAGACGACCACGAAGCTACAATGGAGATCAAGGTGTCAAGCCGGTGACGATGGAGATCACGACATTGCTTTGGTGATGGAGATCAAAAGCACAAGATGATGATGGCCATATCATGTCACATATTTTGATTGCATGTGATGTTTACCTTTTATGCATCTTATTGTGCTTAGTACGGCGGTGGCGGTATAAGATGATACCTTACTAAAATTTCAAGGTATAAGTGTTCTCCCCGAGTATGCACCGTTGCAAAAGTTCTTCGTGATGAGACACCACATGATGATCGGGTGTGATAAGCTCTACGTTCAGATACAACGGGTGCAAGCCAGTTTTGCACATGCGGAATAGTCGGGTTAAACTTGATGAGCCTAGCATATATAGATATGGCCTCGAAACACTGGAGACTGAAAGGTCAAACGTGAATCATATAGTGGGCATGATCAACATAGAGATGTTCACCATTGATGACTACTCCATCTCACATGATGATTGGACATGGTTTAGTTGATTTGGATCATGTATATTTAGATGACTTGAGGGATGTCAATCTAAGTGGGTGTTCTTAAGTAATATGATTAATTAAACTTTAATTTATCATGAACTTAGTCCTGATAGTATTTGCAAATTATGTTGTAGATCAATAGCTCGCATTGTTGCTCCCCTGTGTTTTTTGATATGTTCCTAGAGAAAACTAAGTTGAAAGATGATAGTAGCTATGATGCAGACTGGGGTCCGTGATTTGAGGTTTATCCTCATTACTGCATAGAAGAATTATTGTCCTTGATGCACTGCTAGGTGACAGACCTATTACAGGAGCAGATGCAGACGTTATGAACGTTTGGCTAGCTCAATATGATGACTACTTGATAGTTTAGTGCACCATGCTTTGCGGCTTAGAATCGGGACTTCAAAAATGTTTTGAACGCCACGGAGCATATGATATGTTCCAAGAGATGAAATTGGTATTTCAGACTCATGCCCATATCAAGAGGTATGAGACCTCTGACAAGTACTTCGCCTAAAAGATAGAGGAGAATAGCTCAGCTAGTGAGCATGTGCTCAGAATGTCTGGGTACTACAATCGCTTGAATCAAGTGAGAGTTTATCTTCTAGATAAGATAGTGATTGACAGAGTTCTCTAGTCACCATCACCAAGTTACTGGAACTTTGTGATGAACTATAATATGCAAGGGATGACGAAAGCGATTCCCGAGCTCTTTGTGATGCTGAAGTCGACGAAGGTAGAAATCAAGAAAAAGCATCAAGTGTTGATGATTAACCAAGACCACTAGTTTCAAGAAAAGGGCAAAGGGAAAGAAAGCAAACTTCAAGAAGAATGGTAAGCAAGTTGTCACTCCCGTGAAGAAGCCCAAAGCTGGACCTAAGCCTGAAACTGAGTGCTTCTACTGCAAAGGAAATGGTCACTCGAAACGGAACTACCCCAAATATTTGGCGGATAAGAAGGATGGCAAAGTGAACAAAGGTATATTTGATAATACATGTTATTGATGTGTACCTTACTAATGCTCGTAGTAGCCCCTGGGTATTTGATACCTGTTCGGTTGCTAAAATTAGTAACTCGAAACAGGAGTTGCAGAATAAATAGAGACTAGTTGAGGGTGAAGTAACGATGTATGTTAGAAGTGGTTCCAAGATTGATATGATCATCATCGCACACTCACTATACTCTCGGTATTAGTGTTGAACCTAAATGTTATTTGGTGTTTGTGTTAAGCATGATTATAATTAGATCATGTTTATTGCAATACGGTTATTCATTTAAGATAGAGAATAATTGTTATTTTGTTTACATGAATAAAACCTTCTATTGTCATACACCCAATGTTGATGGTTTATTGAATCTCGATCATAGTGATACACATATTCATAATATTGATGCCAAAAGATGCAAAGTTGATAATGATAGTGCAACATACTTGTGGAACTACCGTTTAGGTCATATTGGTGTAAAGCGCATGAAAAAACTCCATGCTGATGGGCTTTTGGAATCACTTGATTATGAATCATTTGATACCTGCGAACCATGCCTCATGGGCAAGATGACTAAAACTCCGTTCTTCGAAACAATGGAACGAGCTAATGACTTATTGGAAATAATACATACCGATGTATGCGGTCCAATGAATATTGAGGCTCGTGGCGGGTATCGTTATTTTCTGACCTTCACTGATCATTTGAGCATATATGAGTATGTCTACTTAATGATACACAAGTCTGAAAAGTTCAAAGAATTTCAGAGTGAAGTGGAGAATCATCGTAACAAAAAAATAAAGTTTCTACGATCTCATCGTGGAGGTGAATATTTGAGTTATGAGTTTGGCCTTCATTTAAAACAATGTGGAATAGTTTCACAGCTCATGCCACCTAGAACACCATAGCGTAATGGTGTGTCCGAGCGTCGTAACCATACTTTATTAGATACTAGTGGACCCGTTGCGCCAAATGGCGCAGAGACCTGCTGATTCCATGTTAGCGATGAAAAGAAATCCATGGTTTAGTTAAAAAATACAGGCAAGCACATGTGGCAACAAATTTAATCTCTCTTTGTTGGGGAAAACGGGGCCTTGCTGTCTACAATAGATGTATATGCACATTCTAATATGTTAGCACAAACTCCCATTCAATATCATGCCACTAAAAATACGTGTATCTTTTTTAATCCATGTGTGAATTGTAGAAAAGAACATGTATTAGTTGTTCTATAGTTGTGAGCATGCACATACGTTAACAAATTTAACCCCCTTCAATAGAAAAATAGGTTTGTTGTCTACAACAAGATGTACATGCACATTTTACTTTGGTAGGGTAGAGTTTCATTCAAAATCACATCTCATTGAAAATATGTGTGTTTTTCAATAATCTTCTATTTGAGCAAGTACACATGGTAAGAATTTAGACCCTTCTATATATGAATCGAGCGACTTATTTATCCCTTCTTCCTCGGCAAATTTGTTCGGTCAGAGACAAAACTAACTCCTCAATAGTACTTCCATCATCTCAATAATTAGGATGGACATCATCCACTACAATGAAGTACAATAACATTTCTCTATATATTGAACAATAATAAGATCATCTACAGTACATTTGGTCAAGCAACCAATTAGAAGAAGAATAACATTTCTCTATATCTTGAATTCCACATATGGGATTATTAATATCTCGAATTGTATGGATGGCTTCACTTGTAACAATACATATGCCTTCTGTTTATTTGCCTGACAAAATGCCCATCATATGAATAAATCAAATAGGAGGAACTGGGGATTATTTCAAACCTAAACAAAGAATTGGTCCTAACTATGTAAAGTGCAGTAGCTTTAAAGCCTCTGAACTATTTTGCTGCCACTTCACCAGGAAAGTGCAGGGCTTGAAGATCCAAAAGCCGCCACTCAAGCTCTCTTCGGCCTCATAAGCCATGTTGTTGTTTATATCCTTAACCCCAAAAGGTTGCCTCTTAGCATCTCCATTGTTCTCATCCTTATTAGGTGTCAGCTTATCCTGAAGAAAAGGCCGTTAATATCGTATTACCATTAAATAAATCCACAGTTAACATGTGGATCATGGGGAATGGTGAGATGCCATATTGGGGTTCACAACACGAATAGAAGACCACTAATTTACAGAAGGAAAGAAATGCCTGAACACCCTTAAGAAAGGCCATGATGACGAGGAGAGAACAAAGAGGCTAGTGATCAAGTGAAACTTGAAATGGAATTAAAAAATACCATAATGGTGTTGCTTGGAAAAATCACAGTACAATGCACAATGGAATTAGTGCCACATATTGATGCCACTAATTAAAAACAACACCCTTAAGAAACACAATCAACTAAACCTTGAACACAAGTAAGCCTAGAGCTAGAAAACAACACATCATATTACTAAGCAAAAGGAAGTAGACATATCAAATTGAGAGGCAGAACTATTTGAAAACCAAAATGTAGGCCAAGTAAAACAGAAACATCAGTGATTTTCTCGGCATCACACGGGAGACAGCAGTAAGAAGGAAACATATAATTTCCCTCTGGGTAAAACACTGGACTCTTTAAGTAGAGTAAACAAAAAGATAAGTCTGAACATTGCTTTTATTTAGTAACAGCATAGCACAAGCTTACTTAATATCCTGGGCATAAGCATGACCACCAGCAACATATGAGGATTTGACAAATGCGAGATACCACAACAATTTTAAACTCTGCACAACTTCATGAATATACTTAATATCCTGGCAGAATTGTATCCATACTACTTGAGGAAGACTTAGATTGTGAACGGGTAATCACTGTTTCCGTCGTGGAAGAATCATAAATTGAACTCTGGATCATACCGTCATGTAACATAATCACATGGCACATACTGTTTTAAATAAAATAACGCACTTATAGTACAAATCTGAACTCAGAGAAGTTGCATATCTGCATTCTATACAGGGCCACACATCAACTACATGGTGTAATGAATGGATGGACCCATTTTAGATTTTTATGCTACAATACAGCGACAAGAAAAGAAAGGTTCAAGAAAGTATCCCTGACAGCTAGTCTCTGGTAATAGCAACTAAAGCCAATGCCTTGCCAGCTTTGACATAAAATCTAACCATATGCATTAAGGGTTAATCCAGGTAGTACAATATACTACACTTCACTGAAGATCCCAAATACTCCACGCCCAATGCATACAGAAAAGTAAATGGAAGCTAAACAAGCAAGAAATAAAGGACCAATAACTACATGCCCAAAATGACAACCGCTTTTTCTAATGAAAGTATGAAACACAGACAAAACTTCAAATAGAAAAGGGAAACAAACAACTATGCACAGCCCGTGAATTAAAAAACATAATCAATTGCTATTAGAAAAAGAGAAGGCTGCATTGCAACATGCTACAATACACTATATTCTGTACAAAATTCAGTTCTAGTAACATCTAGAAGTAATAACAATAAGGATACCAAATTAGTTTTCCAGTTATTATGAAAACAACGGAAAAAAAGTACAGACAACTAACATAAAAAGTGGAATAATTAATACACCTTGAAGCTTGAAAATAAAGCATACCAAAAGCAAGTTTCATAAGCACTAATACACCCTGCAATTTGTGTATACATGCATGAATAATAAATTTAAATCGATCAAACTAAATCGGTTATAACAGAGACAAATTAGAACTCTAAAAGTTGCATACTATGCAATGAAGTACCTTGAGAAGCTTGTGCTTCATGCTTCGCTCCAGATGCTTGTTCTTGCCAAGTTAAACACCCAAACACAACACATAAAAACATCAGGACATTTGCAAACAGTAGAAAGGAAGAAAAGAAAAAGTAGCTATCGGAAAAGAAACAGTTCTTTGCTTTTTTTTTCTTCTGTATTGAAGATGGATGAACTTACTATATAACATGCAAATGAATTCCTGTCCATTGGTTGCAGCATATAAAAATGTCATTATTGGCCAAGTTACTTCCGAGAAAAATCATCCAAAGGAAAAAAAGAATGCATTGCATTACTATATAACATGATGAATATTATGGAATAAGAATTCTATCATCACTATAATCTCCAAGAAAGGCAATAATATCCTCAAGAGAAGATGATGATAGCAAAAAAATCAACAGCGATCAAGTGCATTTATATGTAGTAATTGACAAGAGAAAGAGCAGGAGCGGAGGGGAAGCTCCTCAAAAGCTGCTCAGGGTCGCACGTCCTCGCTACATATGCTGCCGTCGGGCACACCGTCCTAGAACGCCGGTGGGGAGGCAGTGCCCACCTTACTGAACTCCTCGCGCTGTGCACCGCACATGTTGCTATTGCCGCTGATGCCATCTGCATGTGGTCGCCTGTCCTCGCTGCCCAGCTGCAGCACATGGCACACGGCACAGCCATACCCAGACAGATGAGCTCGGTTCAATGGCAGACAAAGATCAGAGTTCTAGGACTGATAGACGATGCAGCTCATATTTTTCGTCGACACGTCTAAACTGGCCCTAAACATTATATTATTTAATGATAATGACAAGAACTTCTTAAGGCACACAGTCACAGGTTATGATTCTACCAACCTACCATTTTTACTCATTCTGCAAAATGAGCATGTCAACACTAATTTTATATGAAGCTACAATGAGAAAATAAAAACTGCGACATTAATGAAAACTGAAATCGCAATGTATGTCATGGCAGTACCTGACCTCTATTCTAATAAAATCATATTATAAGCATATATATATATATATATATATATATATATATATATTATATATATACATACCTCACTTCTGTTATAATAGAATTATATATATGCTTCACTCAGTGTGCCTACAGTTTTTAGAATGTAAATTTTACCATGTTTTGAGAAATCATTTCAGCATTGCAAGGAACCGTTTTGCAAGTTACAACATTGCAAGTAAATCACAGACACATACATCTATCAAAAACCAGTGTTGTTTCCTCCTTTGCTCATTTTGATATGCTGCTAGTATCCAATTGGCAAAGAGATGTATGGTCACTGGCATTTGTTCAGCCACATACGCATAGCTTGTTCAGTTCTCTGAAACCCTCTCAGTAGTATACTCATCCAGAGGTACACCACAGCTCCAACTGATATGCTTGAACCATGTATGGATCATCATACTAACAAGAATGAGAAGCATGTTAAAATCATTTGGGTATTACACATATTCTAAATAAAACTATTTCAAAACACAATGTTTTTTATCTTAGGGGAACCTAAGGGAAGAAACTATAAGTTCTGGCAGCTAACTTCAGCAAATGAAACTGAACTTATGCTTAAATGCAGGAGTGAGACAAAATAAAAAGGAGAGAAATGAACATGTGGCTATAATATGATTCCTGAGTTTTAACTTAGATGTCTATTACATGAAATCTCCGCAAGCTATATATATGCTACCAACTGTAGAAAACAAGTGCTTATTATGATTTGAAAATTTTAGTCCAGCCATTCGTTTATAAGAAATTTTTAAAGACCATCAGACAGCACACGTGCACTGTTGTACATGGCATCAAGTTTCTGCTTTACCTCTAGGAACTTCAGCATCCATGATGCAAAAATAGCAAGTAAAGCTACATATATGCTATCTTACTTGATTTAAACAACATGTGTGACTTCCCTAATCTTATTTTCTCAGAAAACCAGTGTTCTTTTTAGTTCCATGTAAAAAATAATATGCCATAAGAAAGTAATCAACTGATCATTTGCCAAGAAGTAACTGAGAGCAGCTTCTTGCATGTAAGGACATGGGTTACCATGTTTAGAGCAAGAAACACTTGAAGCAAGCATTCAGATATGCTTCTTCCATAAACTTCACAATCATCTGAAAATGCGAGTACTATACATGTGTGCACACCCAAAACATCATGCTTCCGTTTCTTACACTGCTCTTTCAAGTTTCATTGATCCTACACAATCAACAATTCTTTCAAGTTTCATTGATCCTATACAACAAATAAAAGCATGAAGAGAGACTAAAAATGGAGCATAAAGAGAAACTAAAAATGGGGATATCAAAGGAGGAGCAGTTAGGAAAAGAAGAGGGCTGGGAGGGGAGGAAAAAGAGAGGAGGATGGCTCACCGGAGGACGAGCAGGGCGGCGATGAGGGGTGCACACCGACACAGGAAGAGGAGAAGTCTTCTCTCGCTGGATGTCGTGCGCTCCCCGTGCGGCATGACCCTCGCTCGTGCCCCTCCTTGACCCTGCATCGACCCCCTTCGCTCTGCTCTGGCGGCGGCAAGACCAGCCCACGTGCCGCTGTGCTCCACGGGCGACTGCGACCGCTGCCCCTATGCTCACCGCTGCTGCTGACGGCAAGGAGAAACCTATACAAATATACATCTTGCTTTAGAAAAATCAACAAGAGATGAATATAGAAGACCAAAATCTGCAAACTGTGCAAGAACATGGATGTACAAATTAAGGACCCAATCTCACATTCCTCAAGCAATTCATTTACATGGTCTATAAAATCACGGTGTCTTACTAAAATACAATCAGATAGAGCAGCTCAGATGCATCATTTTGTGATTGCATCATCATTTTAAATGATTGGATGCATCCTAACTAAATTGACTTCCTACTTCAACCATTCGACCTACTGCTGCCGCCATTTTCTGAAACTAATTGAGGGAAATGGCTGCATAGAGCTAAAATTCCCAAATAATCACATAGACAAAGAAAATATATGCCTTATGAGAGGAGGCTGCAGAAGATGGGGCATACCCTCATTGCCTTAGAAGAAGAAAAAGAAGGAAAGGCAATGTGAACAAGCCACATGGCATACCTCACCGACAAATACAGGGCCGAGGGGAGGAGGCCACATGGAGAAAGAGATAATATTTGGTCAAGACCTCCGCATAGCTCTCCAAGCTGCGTCCGTGGCCTTAACTGCCGCCCCCACCACCCGTCCAGCCTGCTGCACCATGCGCTGTGAAGGAGACAAGGCGATGGCTAGAGAGACGACCTCTGCCACCCACGCGTTGTCGCCTTCTTCCTCGACCAGCCCTCCTGGCTTCCAGCCCCCGTCGTCGAACCCATGCTCCATGACTTATACTTTGTGGATGTGGGGAGAAGTAGAATAGGAAGGACCTAGGAGTGGATCAAGCCCCGGCGAAGGCCAACGCCGATCCGTGGCCCTCTCCCGCCCGCAGCCGGACTTCCATCTCCTCTTTCCTCTCTCTTTCTCCCTCATATCCTTCCTTCTCTCTCTCTCCCTCTCATCTTCTATCTCCTGGACAGATCCATGGGTCACCCTTTGCCTGCCGGTCGACATCGCCGCCGGAGAAGCTCGCCCGAAATGGATGAAATGCGGAAGGGGAGGGGAGGGGAGGGGAGGGGAGGGACGGGAGGGTAGGGGGAGACCGATGTGCAGGATGGAAGAGGAGGAAACGAGCGTGGAGGCGGGATAGGAGGAGCGAGGGGTGTGGCGGCTGTCGACAGGGGGCTAGGGTTCTTGCGGGGGTAGAGGATTGGGCGCACGGGTGCCGGCGGAGTGGGTTGTGCGCCATGCCCCATGGTGTGCGGCGCGCGGGAGGGAGGGGATTGGGTGAACAATTTACACATGGGGCGCCTCACCCAGCCAATACAGGCTCGCGACGAGCCCACAGGTCATTGGACAAAGAACAAAACCATATGGTAAAAATGAAATTCACCAGCAGTGAAGATCAGTCGGTTAAGGTAGCTCAATTGACCAGACCTGGCCTGATCGGACGGCTGACGAAGCCCAATCCGGGGGAGCTCCCTGGAGGTGAGTTGGCTAGCTTCTTTTTTGTTTTAAATGGTGTCTATGATGTCTCTTACCGATTTACCACTATTGTTTTGGGGTTATGCATTAGAGACAGTTGCATTCACGTTAAACTATGGTTTGGCAACAAACCTAAGCTGTCGTTTCTTAAAGTTTGGGGATGTGATGCTTATGTCAAAAGGCTTCAGTCTGATAAGCTCGAACCTAAATTGGATAAGTGTGTCTTCATAGGATACCCTAAGGAAACAGTTGGGTACACCTTCTACCACAAGTCTGAAGGCAAAATCTTTGTTGATAAGAATGGAACTTTTCTAGAGAAGCGGTTTCTCTCGAAAGAAGTGAGTGGGAGGAAAGTATAACTTGATGGGGTAGTTGTACCTTCTCTCAATTTGGAAAGTAGCTCATCCGAGAAATTTGTTCTCGTGATGCCTACACCAACTGGAGAGGAAGCTAATGATAAAGATCATGAAACTTCGAATCAAGTTGCTATAGAACCTCGTAGGTCAAACAGAGCATGATCCGCACCAGAGTGGTACCGTAATTCTGGTTTGGATGTCATGTTACTTGACCATGACAAATCTACGAACTATGAAGAAGCTATGATGAGCCCAGATTCCAATAAATGGCTTGAGGTCATGGAATCTAAGATAGGATCCATGTATGAGAACAAAGTGTTGACTTTGGTGGATCTGTCCGATGATCGGTGACCCATAGAGTATAAATGGATCTTCTAAAAGAAGACTGGCGCTGATGGTAATGTTACTGTTTAAAAAGCTCGACTTGTCGCAAAAGGTTTTTGATAAGTTCAAGGGTTTGACTACGATGAGGGTTTCTCAACCGTAGCGATGCTTAAGTCCGTCCGAATCATGTTAGCAATTGCCACATTTTGTGAAATCTGGCAAATGGATGTCAAAACTGCATTCCTTAAATGGATATATCTAAGAAGAGTTGTATATGATGCAACCAGAAGGTTTTGTCGATCCTAAAGGTGCTAACAAAGTGTGCAAGCTCCAGCGATCCATTTATGGACTGGTGCAAGTATTTCGAAGTTGGAATATACGCTTTGATGAGTTGATCAAAGCATATAGTTTTATACAGACTTGCAGTGAAGCATGTATTTACAAGAAAGTGAGTGGGAGCACTACAACCTTTCTGATAAGTATATGTGAATGACATATTATTGATCAGGAATGATGTAGAATTTTCTGGAAAGCATAAAGGAAAGTTTGAAAGGAGTTTTTCAAAGAAAGACCTCGGTAAAGCTGCTTACATATTGGGCATCAGGATCTATAGAGATAGATCAAGACGCTTGATAAGATTTTTCAATGAGCACATACCTTGACAAGATTTTGAAGCAGTTCAAAACGGAACAATCCAAGAAGGAGTTCTTACCTGTGTTGCAAGGTGTAAAGTTGAGTAAGACTCAAAACCCGACCATAGCAGAAAATAGAAAGAGAATGAAAGTCATTCCCTATGCCTCAGCCATAGGTTCTATAAAGTATGCTATGTTGTGTACCAGACCTATTGTGTACCTTATCATGAGTTTGGCAATGGGGTACAATAGTGATCCAGGAGTGGATCACTGGACAACGGTCAAAGTTATCCTTAGTTACTAAGGAAATATTTCTCGGTTATGGAGGTGATAAAGAGTTTGTCGTAAAGAGTTACGTCGATGCAAGCTTTTACACTGATTCGGATGACTCTGAGTCTCAATCTGGATACATATTGAAAGTGGGAAAATTATCTAGAGTAGCTCCATGCAGAGCATTGTAGGCATAGAAAATTTGTAAAATACATACGGCTCTGAATATGACAGACCCGTTGACTAAACTTCTCTCACAAGCAAAACATGATCACACCTTAGTACCCTTTGGGTGTTAATCACATAGCAATGTGAACTAGATTATTGACTCTAGTAAACCCTCTGGTTGTTGGTCACATGGCGATGTGAACTATGGGTGTTAATCACATACAGATGTGAACTATTGGTGTTAAATCACATGGAGTTGTGAATTAGATTACTGACTCTAGTGCAAGTGGGAGACTGAAGGAAATATGCCCTAGAGGCAATAATAAAGTTGTTATTTATATTTCCTTATATCATGATAAATTTTTATTATTCATGCTAGAATTGTATTAACCGGGAACTTGATACATGTGTGGATACATAGACAAAACACTGTGTCCCTAGTATGCCTCTACTTGACTAGCTCATTGATTAAAGATGGTTAAGTTTCCTAGCCATGGACATGTGTTGTCATTTTATGAACGGGGTCACATCATTAGGAGAATGATGTGATGGACAAGACCCATCCGTTAGCTTAGCATAATGATCGTTCAGTTTTATTGCTACTACTTTCTTCATGTCAAATACATATTCCTCCGACTATGAGATTATGCAACTCCCGGACACCAGAGGAATGCCTTGTGTGCTATCAAACGTCACAATGTAACTCAATGATTATAAAGATGCTCTACATGTATCCCTGAAGGTGTTTGTTGGGTTGGCATAGATCGAGATTAGGATTTGTCACTCTGAGTATCAGAGAGGTATCTCTGGACCCTCTCGGTAATGCACATCATATGAAGCCTTGCAAGCAATGTGACTAATGAGTTAGTTACGGGATGATGCATTACGTAACGAGTAAAGAGACTTGTCGGTAACGAGATTGAACTAGGTATGAAGATACCGACGATAGAATCTCGGGCAAGTAACATACTGTTGACAAAGGGAATAACGTATGTTGACATAGCGGTTCGACCAATAAAGATCTTTGTAGAATATGTGGGAACCAATATGAGCATCCAGGTTCCTCTATTGGTTATTGACAGGAGAGGTGTCTCGGTCATGTCTACATAGTTCTCGAACCCGTAGGGTCCGCACGCTTAACGTTTGATGACGATATGTATTATATGAGCTATCTGTTTTGGTGATCGAAGGTTTTTCGGTGTCCCGGATGAGATCACGAACATGAAGAGGAGTCTCTAAATGGTCGAGATGTAAATATTGATATATTGGAATGTAGTATTCGGACACCGGAAGGGTTCCGGAGTGTATCGGGTACATACCGGGGTACCGGAGGGGTTACTGGACCCCCCCCCCCCGGGAAAGATATCAGCCATATGGGCCATAGGAGGGAGGCTAACCAGCCCACAAGGGGCTGGTGCCCCCCCCCCCCACAAGGGAGGAGGCCGAATTGGACAAGGGAAGGGGGCGCCACCCCCATTTCCTTCTCCTACTCCTCTCCTTCCCCCTTTCCCCCTCCGGTAGAAGGAAAGGGGGGCCGAATCCAACTAAGAGTCCCAGTGGGACTCCATCCCACTTGGGGCGCGCCTAGGCCGGCCTCCTCTCCCTCCCTATTTTATATACGGGGGGCACCCCTAGAGAACACACCAATTGCTCTTGGCCGTGTGCGGCACCCCCCTCCACAGTTTACGCCTCCGGTCATATTCTCGCGGTGCTTAGGCGAAGCCCTGCACGGATCACATCACCATCACTGTCACCACGCCATCGTGTTGACGGAACTCATCTACTCCTTCGACCCTCTGCTGGATCAAGAGCTTGAGGGACGTCATCGCGCTGAACGTGTGCAGAACTCGAAGGTGTCGTATGTTCGGTACTTGATCAGTCGGAATGAGAAGACGTTCGACCACATCAACCGCGTTAAGCAAACGCTTCCGCTTTTGGTCTACGAGGGTACGTGGACACACTCTCCCTCTCGTTGCTATGTATCTCCTAGATAGATCTTGCTTGAGCGTAGGAATTTTTTTTGAAATTACATGCTAAGTTTCCCAACAGATAGTGCAACATATTTGTGGCACTACCGTTTAGGTCATATTGGTGTAAAGCGCATGAAGAAACTCCATGCATATGGACTTTTGGAATCACTTGATTATGAATCATTTGATACTTGTGAACCATGCCTCATGCGCAAGATGACTAAAACTCCGTTCTCTGGAACGATGGAGCGAGCCAATGACTTATTGGAAATAATACATACCGATGTATGCGGTCCGAAGAGTGTTGAGGCACGCGGCGGGTATCATTATTTTCTAACCTTCACAAATGATTTGAGCAAATATGGGTATATCTACTTAATGAAACACAAGTCTGAAACATTTGAAAAGTTTAAGAATTTCAGAGAGAAGTGGAGAATCATCGTAACAAGAAAATAAAGTTTCTATGATCCGATCACGGAGGCGATTCTTTGAGTTATGAGTTTGGCCTTCATTTAAAACAATGTGGAATAGTTTCACAACTCACACCACCTGGAACACCACAGCGTAATGGTGTGTCCGAATGTCATAACTGTACTTTATTAGATATGGTGTGATCTATGATGTCTTTTACCGATTTACCACTATTGTTTTGGGGTTATGCATTAGAGACAGCTGCATTCACGTTAAATAGGGCACCGTCTAAATCCGTTGAGATGACACTGTATGAACTATTATTTGGCAATAAACCTAAGTTGTTGTTTCTTAAAGTTTGGGGTTGTGACACTTATGTCAAAGGCTTCAGCCTGATAAGCTCGAACCCAAATCGGAGAAGTGTGTCTTCATAGGATACCCTAAGGAAACAATTGGGTACACCTTCTACCACAGATCTGAAGGCAAGATCTTTGTTGCCAAGAATGGAACCTTTCTAGAGATGGAGTTTCTCTCGAAAGAAGTGAGTGGGAGGAAAGTAGAACTTGATGAGGTAATTGTACCTTCGCTCAATTTGGAAAGTAGCTCATCCGAGAAATCTATTCCCATGATGCCAACACCAACTAGGGAGGAAGCTAATGATGATGATCATGAAACTTCAGATCAAGTTACTACCGAACCTCGTAGGTCAACCAGAACACGATCGACACCAGAGTGGTACGGTAATCCTGTTCTGGAAGTCATGTTACTTGACCATGGCGAACCTACAAACTATGAAGAAGCTATGATGAGCCCAGTTTCCAATAAATAGCTTGAGGCCATGTAATCTGAGATAGGATCCATGTATGAGAACAAAGTGTGGACTTTGGTGGATTTGCCCGATGATCGACGACCCATAGAGAATGAATAGATCTTCAAGAAGAATACCGACGCTGATGGTAATGTTACTATCTACAAAGCTTGACTTGTCGCAAAAGGTTTTCGACAAGTTCAAGGAGTTGACTACGATGAGACTTTCTCACCCGTAGCTATGCGTAAGTTTGTCCGAATCATTTTAGCAATTGCCGAATTTTATGATTATGAAATCTGGCAAATGGGCATCAAAACCGCATTCCTTAATGGATTTCTTAAAGAAGAATTGTATATGATGCAACCAGAAGGTTTTGTCGATCCTAAAGGTGCTAACAAAGTGTGCACACTCCAGCGGTCCATCTATGGACTGGTGCAAGCATCTCGGAGTTGGAATATCGCTTTGATGAGGTGATCAAAGCATATGGTTTTATACAGACTTTCGGAGAAGCCTGTATTTACAACAAAGTGAGTGGGATCTCTATAGCATTTCTAATATTATATGTGATGACATATTGTTGATTGGAAATGATGTAGAATTTCTGGATAGCATAAAAGGATACTTGAATAAAAGTTTTTCAATGGAAGACCTCGGTGAAGCTGCTTATATATTGGGCATCAAGATCTATAGAGATAGATCAATACGCTTAATAGGACTTTCACAAAGCACATGCCTTGACAAAGTTTTTAAGAAATTCAAAATGGATCAGTCAAAGAAACGGTTCTTGCATGTGTTGCACGGTATGAAATTGAGCCAGACTCACTGGCCGAATACTGCAGAAGATAGAGACAAAATGAAAGTCATTCCCTATGCCTCAGCCATAGGTTCTATCATGTATGCTATGCTGTGTACCAGACCTGATATGTGCCTTGCCATAAGTCTGGCAGGGAGGTACCAAAGTAATCCAGGAGTGGATCACTGGACAATGGTCAAGAATATCCTGAAGTACCTAAAAGGACCAAGGATACGTGTCTCGTTTATGAAGGTGACAAAGAGCTCGTCGTAAATGGTTGCGTCGATGCTAGTTTTGACACTGGTCCGGATGACTCTAAGTCAGAAACCGGAGCTATCAGTTGGTGCAGTTCCAAGCAAAGCGTCGTGGCGGGATCTACGTGTGAAACGGAGTACATAGCTGCTTCGGAAGCAGCAAATGAAGGAGTCTGGATGAAGGAGTTCATATCTAATCCAGGTGTAATACCTAGTGTAGCGGGTCCAATGAAAATCTTTTGTGACAATACTGGAGCAATTGCCTTAGCGAAGGAATCCAGATTTCACAAAGAACCAAACACATCAAGAGACGCTTCAACTCCATCCGTGATCAAGTAAAGGAGGGAGACATAGAGATTTGCAAAATACACACGGATCTGAATATAGCAGACCCGTTGACTAAACCTCTTCCACCAGCAAAACATGATCAGCACCAAGACTCCATGGGTATTAGAATCATTACAATGTAATCTAGATTATTGACTCTAGTGCAAGTGGGAGACTGAAGGAAATATGCCCCTCTTCCACAGATCCATGATTTATGCATTTTGTCCACATATCTGTTAAACGGTGTCTTCAAGCTCCTTACGGTACACCTCACAAATGCGTCCAAAAGTGATGTGGGTTGCCATGCTCTTTCCCAAATTCCAAGTTGGTGTATCCAAGGTAAACTCGATGGGCTCGGTGGTTGGTGCAATTGTCCTCCCAGGTACACAAACTTTGATCCTCCAGCGCTCCTCTTCCGGTAAAGTTGCGGTGAAGGCTCCAGTGAAGCTAGGTAGTCCAATGTTCAGGTACTTCATGACTTCCTTGAAGTGTCGCTCGAAAGGGGTGTCATCATCCAGCTGAGTGAACTTGTTCCTGGGGTCCGTCATCTATAGAGTAGAAGTAGTGGAGGATTAGAAATGAGCAGAGAAGAGTATCATGTGGATTTTCCTAGTGGTCGCGTCCTACAGTCAGCGTGGGCTCTGATACCATCTTGTAGCGACCATGATCCTAATAGACCGAAGTCTCTGTGCTTAAGTGTCATCCTTGGATCGGTATGCTGACACACACAATACTTGAGGAATTATAATAGAGTTCAATCACACACTTATTACAATGAGATCCACATAAAGAGTATTTATTACACGAATAATATGGCGAAGGCCATCTAAGCAAAATAACTGCAGAAGCTTTGAACATAAATGAGTCCATCAACTCCAACGGCATAGCTGAGTGCATGACAACGACCTATCGCACCCTATTCTTCATCGGTAAAGTCTGCAACATGAGACGTTGCAGTCGTGTAGGTCAGCACATGGAATATGCTAGCATAGTTACACTATAGAGCAAATGAATGCAAGAAACTATATCTACATGCATATTTGGCTCGTGGAGGCTCTAACTTTAATATTTTGCATAAAGCTAATTTTTTTCCCTACAACAAAGGAATACATTTTATTTACTACAAAGTTATACCAATATTTGAGAAGGTTCCTCCAACTCGAATCCCAACAATTAACCAAGTATCATCAGTAAACCCAATTCATTAATTAAAGAGTGATGAGATCAACAATAATATCCACTTCTAGATACTCAAAATGTCCATAATTGGGGACACGTCTAACCATGATTAGTTTATACACTCTGAAGAGGTTGCGCACTTTTCCCTAGAAGACTCGACCGCATCCATGATTGGAAGATCGAGACATAGTCTTTCTAAAGCATTAACTCTCCACTCTGGGTAGACCGGTAGACCTACTTTCCCCTACATCTGCTAGTCCACCTCTTCAAGATCTCACACAACTTACTCAACTATGCTAGAGCCCATAATGGCTTGTGGTTGCACATGGAAGTTTCTAGGCATGAAATATCATATGATCCCTTTGAGCCTGGGTGGCGAACCGAGGGAAAATCACACGGGTACTCCGGGATTCCCATGGGCAAGCACTGGTTTCTCCAGGTGCCCCAACCAATCCACCCAGATGTGTATTAAAATTGTCACCTTAATGTAGTCCAAGATTTTTATCTCTCACAACTTCCATGAATCTCACGATCCAATCCCCGTCTACGAGCATGGCTAAGCAATAATTGAGCACAACGTATATTCCCGGGGTGATCAAAGGTAATAGGTTCCTACCTCGAGTACTACAACCAAATCCACATGTTCCCAAATCCTACTCATGCAAATATTTGAGGGGCAAAACTAATGCATAGTAAAAACTAGGTATTGAAAATTATGATCAAAGTGTAACTTGCCTTGATGACGATCGGAAAACTCTAGAGATTCATAGTAACAAGCTTCACATTCCGGAAAACCTAGCATAGACAAACAATAGCATACATAAGCAATCAAGCAAACGATGCAAAGAGAAATCGAAGAAAAGATCCAAAGAACTCAAAAACAAGCAAATAGCTAATCTGAATAGAAAACAAATCTTAACAGCATTATATTTATGTGGATTAGATCTTAACAGTAGGTACATGTGATTAGCTACGATTTGCAAAAAGAATCAACTCAAACGGAGCTACGAAACTCAAGATACGAACAAAACAAGATCAAAATCAAATCTGAACTAAACTCAAAATTTAAGTTGTCAAAATCATGGTCAAGTTGGTTTACTGGATAGATGGGATTGCTCTGAAGACCTAGGCATTGGTTTCATCGAATTTGGACAAACGAGCTAAAAGTTGTGCTAGTTTGAAGATCAGGGGTTAATCTGCAAAGAAAATATTCGCGGATAGGTCCCTGGACGAAAACTAAAATAAAAAGAAAAAACTATCGAACGAACGTTAGCTACAGAAACTAAACGAGTGAACATTCGCTAAATAAACTACCTAAATAAAAATAAACCGATCTAAAAAGAATAAACTGAGAAAATCGGACGGTTCGACGGTTTATACCGGTTCGACGGGTTCCGACGGCGGCGGCGGTTTTGACAGCGGCGTGGTGACGGCGGGGCTCCGGCGGGTGGCTTCAGCGGCTTGGCGGTGGCGGCGGCGGCGGCGGCAAGCGGCGGCACGCGGGCGACGGCGGCGGTTGAGGTGGACAGGAGAGGGGTCGGGGCGGGGTATTTAAGGAGGGGAGGGGAGGCGAGGCAGACTTGGAGGAGGGGCAAGCGGGCGGCGGCACGGAGTCGGAGTCCGGACCGGACTCCGGTCGCGGCGGCGGCGAGCATCGGAGCTCTGTCCCGGAGTCGGCGCGGGCGCGGGGACGAGCTAGGCCGCGGCCTGGCGTTGAGCTAGGCCGGCCCAGTTCGGCGGAACTTTTTTTTAAAACATTTTTTTGAGAGACTAAAACACACAAAATAAATATAAATAAAATCCTAAAAATTCCAGAAAAATTTACATAGCTATATGGCCTTATTAGTGACCTAGTGAACATTTTTCTGGGCCTGAATGCCTAAACTAAAAACAAACATTATAGTACTAATTACTCTGCTAACTAATAAATAAACTAGCGAATAAAATCAAATAAACTCTCCAAAATTCAAAATTCAATTTCCAATATTTTTTCTACTGATTTTGAAGAAGTCATATTATCTTCTCCCATTATTTAAAAATATTTGGAAAAAGAATTTTGAAAAACAAATTGATCCAATTATCAAATTTTGATAAATCAAAATTGGATTTTTGTGGTTCAATATGCGAAGACCGTGTCAATCACTACACCAGTGATACGAAAAGCAAGCATTCTTCTCCAGCTAATATGCCGACGCCTCACTACTACTTAATTAGTGAAAGATATGTTGGGATGTTTTCAATTCTCCATCAAGAGGCGGGCAACTATCTCTTTTCACACTAGACTTCGGATCGCCCCTCCAACTCTCTCAAATTGGTCCTTGAGTTGCTTAAGGCCTCTTGGATCAAAATGCAACTAAAACAAGGCAAAAAAATGCATAAATCATGGATGCATATGAATGATCTATGAATAACATCCAAATTGAAAATTGGGATGTTACAAACCTACCCCCCTTAAGATGAATCTCGCCCTCAAGATTCGGGTTGGTAAGCAAAAAGGTGTGGGTGGTCCTTGCGAAGGTCTTCTTTGCGCTCCCAGGTGGCTTCCTCCTCGGTATGGTGGCTCCACTGAACTTTGCAAAACTTGATGACTCTGTTGTGAGTAAGTCGGCTGGAAAACTCAAGAATCTTAACGGGTTTCTCTTCATATGTCAGATCGCTATCTAGCTGAATTGCTTCAAGTGGCACTGTATCTCTCAGAGGAATGTCAGCCATCTCTGCATGGCACTTCTTCAACTGGGAAATGTGAAACACATCATGAACTCCGGACAAACCTTCGCGCAATTCCAACTTGTAGGCAACTTCTCCCATTCGTTCCAAAACTCTGTATGGTCCCACAAATCATGGTGCTAGTTTTCCTTTGACTCCAAATTGCTTAACTCCTCGAAGTGGGGACACATGAAGATACGCTCTGTCTCTGACTTCATAGGCTACCTCCTTGCGTTTAGTATCTGCACAACTCTTCTGCCTGGACTGGGATATCTTGAGTCTATCATGAATCAACTTAACCTTCTCCTTGGAATCTCTGATTAAGTTTGGTCCGAACAATTGCCGATCTCCAACTTCATCCCACGATAATGGTGTCCTGCACCTTCTTCCATACAAAGCTTCGAAAGGGGCCATCTTCAAACTGGCTTGATAACTGTTGTTATAAGAGAACTCTGCATAGGGCAAATTATCATCCCAACTAGATCCATAATCTAGCGCACAAGCTCTCAACATGTCCTCCAGAATCTGATTGACTCTCTCGGTCTGTCCATCTGTCTGTGGATGAGAGGCTGTACTGAACTCTAGCCTGGTACCCAAAGTTTCGTGCAACTGATTCCAAAACTTTGAAGTAAACTGTGTTCCTCTGTCTGATATGATGGTCCTCGGAACTCCATGCAGACATACGATCCTGGTCATGTATATTTTTGCCAACTTAGCACTCGTATAAGTTGTCTTCACAGGGATGAAATGGGCTACCTTGGTCAGGCGGTTGACTATAACCCAGATAGAGTCATAGCCTGAACGGGCCCTGGGTAATCCGGTGATGAAATCCATGCCAAGTTTATCCCACTTTCATTCAGGTATCAGCAATGGCTGAAGTAACCCTGCTAGTTTCTGATGCTCTACCTTAACTCTCTAACATACGTCACATACTGCTACATACTCTGCAATATCCTTCTTCATTTCTGTCCACCAAAAACTCTCTTTCAAATCCAGATACATCTTGGTGTTGCTTGGGTGAATCGAATAAGGCGAATCATGAGCCTCCTGAAGTATTAACTTCCTGATCTCAGGGTCATTAGGCACATAGATACAATCCTCAAGAAACTTCTCCTGCTTCGCGACATCTGTGGCCACATCATCTAGGGCATAGCGGGCTAACTTGCTGAACTCATCCACATAATGTCCCACTATATGACTCCCTTGGCGTAAGTTGCGAAACTCACACTTCTTTAAACTCATGGCTCTAGCTAAAACATGTGCGGTGTGGAAAGCCTATTGAAACTGATCCCATGTAACTGTAGCTATGGGGTAAGTGGTGGTGAAATTCTCCCACCAAGATGTTGCGGGTCCATGAAGCTGATGTGCGGCAAAGCGCACTCTCTCCGCATCTATGCATCCAGCAGTGGTCATCTCTCTCCCAATCTTGCGGAGCCAATCATATGCAACAATCGGTTCGGTGCTGCTAGAAAACACCAGCAGATTCAACCTAAAAAACGTGCTAGGTTGTCAACAGGGGGTGGTGGCGGTGGGTTGTTGTTGCTGTTGTTGTTGTTGTTGTTGTTGTTATTGTTGTTGTTGTTGTTTTGGTTTTGGGCCAACATCTGCATCAGGGCATTCTGTTGTTGGATCAATTGGGTGAGCTCCGGCGGGAAAGTGAATCCGAGGTCACATCTCGGAGGCATCTGCTGGGTTAGAGGGGGTGAGAAAACATAATAGAATAAGGTCTATGAGAGATTTCACTAGCTATATGCATATGAGGCAAATACATTCAATTCACACCACTCAATACCAAACAAGGTTCACACAAACGATCTAACTACTATTACAAATCGATCGATCTAACTACTTGGAAGAATACTACTAATAACATGGTGGTCGTCTAAAAATTTTGATCGGTGGAAGACTCCATAATATCAGCTCCAACTTTGTCTTCATAGTCATCATCACTGTAATCATCTGCATCACTGTCCGGTCGGTGTCATCCAATATGATGTAGTCCTCCGAACGAATATCCACTTCAGGTTCTTGCTTTCGTTTCACCTTGTGTATTGCTAGCTTTTCTTCAGGTCTTCATGCTTCTCTAGTAGCACAACAATTTCCTCTTCATATCCATCAAGTGTTGACTTGAGTTCCACTTCTAGCTCGATATTCCTATTCATCACCTTCTTGGTCTTCTTCATGATAGTGCACATCTGGTTCTCATATCGAGAATGTGTTGATCCTTCTCCTGAATGTATGCTGCAATTGATCCATCCTTCCTGGTACGAATCATCTCCGATTGCTCGTCTCGGCGTCTACATATCTGATAGATGGTGTCTTCAAGCTCCTTGTGGTACACCTCACAAATGCATCCAAAAGTGATGTGGGCTGCCATTCTCTTTTCGAAATTCCAAGTTGGTGCATCCAAGCTAAACTCGATGGGCTCGGTGGTTGGTGCAATTGTCCTCCCAGGTACACGAACTTTGATCCTCCAGCGCTCCTCTTCCCGTAAAGTTGTGGTGAAGGCTCCAGTGAAGCTTGGAAGTCCAATGTTCAGGTACTTTGTGACTTCCTTCAAGTGTCTCCGAAAGGGGTGTCATCATCCGGCTGAGTGAACTTGTTCCTGGGGTCCGTCATCTATAGAGTAGAAGTAGAGGAGGATTAGAAATGAGCAGAGAAGAGTATCCTGTGGCTTTTCCTAGTGGTCGCGTCCTACAGTTAGCGTGGGCTCTGATACCATCTTGTAGCGACCACGATCCCAATGGACCGAAATCTCTGTGCTTAAGTGTCATCCCTAGATCGGTATGCTGACACACACAGTACTCGAGGAATTATAACAAAGTTCAATCACACACTTATTACAACGAGATCCTCATAAAGAGTATTTATTACACGAATAATATGGTTGAAGGCCATCTAAGCAAAATAACTGCGGAAGCTTTGAAGATAAATGAGTCCATCAACTCCAACAGCATAGCTAAGTGCATGACAACGACCTATGGCACCTTATTCTTCGTCGGTAAAATCTGCAACAGGATACGTTGCAGCGATGTAGGTCAGCACATGGAATATGCTGGCAGAGTTACACTATACAGCAAATGAATGCAAGAAACTATATCTACATGCATATTTGGCTCGTGGAGGCTCTAAGTTTAATATTTTGCATAAAGCTAATTTTTTTCCTACAACAATGGAATAAATTTTATTTACTACAAAGTTATACCAATATTTGAGAAGGTCCCTACAACTCAAATCCCAACAATTAACCAAGTATCATCAGTAAACCCAATTCATTAATTAAAAAGTGATGAGATCAACAATAATATCCACTTCTAGATACTTAAAATGTCCATAACTGGGGACGCGTCTAACCATGATTAGTTTATACACTCTGCAGAGGTTGCGCACTTTTCCCCACAAGACTCGATCGCATCCATGATCGGAAGACCGAGACATAGTCTTTTGGAAGCATTAACTCTCCACTCTGGGTAGACCGATACACCTACTTTCCCCTACATCTCCTAGTCCACCTCTTCAAGAGCTCACACAACTTACTCAACTATTCTAGAGCCCATAATGGCTTGTGGCTGCACACGGAAGTTTCTAGGCATGAAATATCATATGATCCCTTTGAGCCTGTGTGGCGAATCGAGGGAAAATCACACGGGTACTCCGGGATTCCCATGGGCAAGCACTAGTTTCTCCAGGTGCCCCAACCAATCCACCCAGATGTGTTTTAAAGTTGTCACCTTAATGTTGTCCAAGATTTTTATCTCTCACAACTTCCACGATATCACGATCCAATCCCGTCTACGAGCATGGCTAAGCAATAATTGAGCATAACGTATATTCCCTGGGTGATCAAAGGTAATAAGTTCCTACCTCAAGTACTACAACCAAATCCACATGTTCCAAATCCTACTCATGCAAATATTTGAGGGGCAAAACTAATGCATAGTAAAAACTGGGTATTGAAAAGTATGATCAAAGTGTAACTTGCCTTGCTGACAATCAGAAAACTCTAGAGATTCATAGTAACAAGCTTCACACTCCAGAAAATCTAGCATAGACAAACAATAGCATACATAAGCAATCAAGCAAACGATGCAAAGAGAAATCGAAGAAAAGATCCAAAGAACTCAAAAACAAGCAAATAACTAACCTAAACAGAAAACAAATCTTAGCAGCATTATATTTAGGTGGATTAGATCTTAACAGTAGTACATGTGATTAGCTACAATTTGCAAAAATAATCAACTCAAACAGAGCTACGAAACTCAAGATACGAACAAAACAAGATTAAAATCAAATCTGAACTAAATTCAAATTTTAAATTTTCAAAATCATGTTCAAGTTGGTTTACTGGATAGATGGGATCGCTCTGAAGATTTAGGCGTTGGTTTCGTCGAATTTGGACAAACGAGCTAAAAGTTGTGCTAATTTGAAGATCAGGGGCTAATCTGCAAAAAAAATATTCACGGATAGGTCCCTAGACGAAAACTAAAATAAAAAAGAAAAAAAACTATTGAACGAACGATCGCTACAGAAACTAAATTAGTGAAAATTCGCTATATAAATTAACTAAATAAAAAAACGATCTAAAAAGAATAAACCGAGAAAAACCGAACAGTTCGACGGTTTATACTGGTTCGACGGGTTTCAACGGCGGCGGCGATTTCGATGGCGGCGCGGTGACGGCGGGGTTCCGGCGAAGTGGCGACGGGGCTCCGGCGGGTGGCTTCGGCGGTAGGGCGTGGCTCGGCGGCGGCGGCGGCAGCAGCGGGCAACGGCGGCTGAGGTGGAGACGAGAGGGGTCGGGGACGGGGTATTTAAGGAGGGAGGCGAGGCTGGCTTGAAGGAGGGGCAAGCGGGCGGCGGCGTGGAGTTAGAGTCCGGTGGACTCCGGTCGTGGCGGCGGTGGGCGGCGGGACTGTGTCCTAGCGTCGAGCTGGGTCGCGGCGTGGCGCTGAGGTGGGTCGGCCCAGTTCAGCGAAACTTTTTTTAAAACATTTTTTAGAGACTAAAACACACAAAATAAATATAAATAAAATCCTAAAAATTTCAGAAAAATTCACATAGCTATCTAGCCTTATTAGTGACCTAGTGAACATTTTCCTGGGCCTAAATGTCTAAACTAAAAGCAAACATTACAGTACTAATTACTCCACTAACTAACAAATAAACTAGCGAATAAAATCAAATTTCCAACTACTGGTTTTGAAGAAGTCATATTATCTTCTCCCATTATTTAAAAATACTAGTTGACCCGTTGCGCCAAATGGCGCAGAGACCTGCTGAAGACATGTTGTCGATGAAAATAGTTTCATGCTGCAAGAACCTTCAACTAAATCATGCTATTTTTTAAACATGTTTATTACGTTGTTAAATAATAGTATGGGAAAAGGAAAACTTTGCATAATATGAATATGCTCGGTTTGAAAATATGAGCACTATGATGAGAGAGTAAAGTTGGCATGGTTGTATTTTTTAGCAAGTTTGGAAACATGGTTATCATGATGAGAAACCTGGCCATGCATATTTTTCCTGCAAAAAAGGAGGGAAAAAGATAAGAAACCTAAGAAAAAACATGTCTTTGTTGTGCATATACAAAGATATAGGGATCAGGAGGTATTAGGATAACCCATATGTTATTTAGCCCAACTTACGTAGAGCGATGCCTGTGGCCCATGAGGAGCTGAATAAGAAGCGGCGGGGGCGGAGCGAGCAAAGAGTGTCTATCCCCTTCCTTTCTTTCTCGGTTCGTCGGCTAGGTAACAAATAGCACAGAGACCCACTAAATCCATGTTCAGCATGAAAAGAAATTTCATGTTTTAGTTGTTTTAGTAGCGGGCAAGCATATATGATAACAAATTTAAACCCCTTAATAAAAAAATAAAGACTTGTCATCTACAATGAGATATACCTACACATTTTAATTTGGTAGTAGAGTACCATTTCAAGACCATGTCATGTTGAAAAAATGTGTATTTTTTGGTAATCTCCCGTTGCGCCAAATTGCGAACATACCCACACCATACGTGCTTTGAAATATTCCATTTATCAGTATCGAGCAAGCACATATGGTTACTATTCTAACCACTATATAAACAAAATGAACGGTAACCAAAGTTCAAAAGAAAAAAGTGTTGTATGTGTTGTTTTTCCGATGATTTGGGTCTTGGAACACCTGAAATAGGCAAGCACAGTATTGCAAGTAAAAAATGTGAAACATTGCTAATAACTTGCCTCATACACATGATAGTTTTAGGTCATACAAGCAGTGGGGAAAAGAAAAGCAGTCTATATGTGATGAAGCAAGCGTAAGTCAAATAGGTAATGCCCATACAACCAAGTTCATTACAATGGATGGATTTCAGTCCTAAAACTGGAAAATAAATATGCATAACAGAAGTGAATCGTAGAACGTGGTTTATACAACTTCATGAATATACTTAATATCCTGGCAGCACCATATCCATACTACTTGAGGAAGTAAATAATCAAATGACAATCACACGGGAGTTGTCGTTTCCACTATATAATCCGAACAAAACTATATAGCTGATCTCCAGGTAATTACATGACACGACAATGGCTTCGACAAATATCCATCTTTTATGGCATAAACACATATATATTGATTACAGTCAGTAATGAGAAGTGATGGTAGCTCACTCTATAACATCGTCCACACCAGGAAAATATGGTAAAGCAGTCAGATCCCACAACAAATATGATATGAAAATCTTGGAAAGAGAACTATCTAGAGAACAAACTTACCTGTAAAGATGTGTTATGGCCTGTGAAAATGGAATAGTGTTATGTCACACTATTTGGCTATTGCTAGAAAAGCTGCTGCAACAATAAAAAGAAAAACTAAAAAATTGTGCTTATGCGCAGTATAATGCCTGGTCATCAATATTTTGCATCAAATCTCAGCAAATGCTCTAAATACATATATCAGGAACTTCTTCTAATGCTCTAGTAACATAATCTAAATTAGCCGGTGTGGAATCCTTCAGAACTAATCGGCCGGCATAAAGCCGGTGAAATCAATAACATAACAGAACAATAATTAAATGCTTAGTCATTTGATTAGTATGCCACACTACATACCGGTGACAATCACCATATTTTATTTACATATCTAAAGCCATCAGCGCCTGACATATTTTATTTACATATCTAAAGCCATCAGCACCTGACATTATTTAACTTGCAATAAAACTTCAACAAACATATCAACTAATGGTAACTGGTGTATGCCATGCAGAGAAAATTGCACTCTGGCAGAGTAACGACATGCTAGAAGCTGACAAAAGTATTACAGATTGACAATAAATAATAGATAGCTCCATCAGTACCCACCGTTGTTGGGACTATCAAATTAAAATTCCATATCTATCAGAAAACTGACAAAGCTTGAGGGCCTCATAAATACGAAGAAACAGCATGTGCAGAGGGGCCATACATACTGATTAAGAAAACTCACTTTTTAGCAACTAGACTCCCTTCATTCCACAAAGGAGAGGTGGGGGCATGGTCATGGGATTTGGGCTCAGGAGCGGTAGGGCTGAAAATAGAGAAACCATACACATCATAACGATGATGTACTTCGACAGCCATGCACATGACGGATAGTGTAAAGCTATCTATCGCCAGAACTACATTTAAGTAAGATCATGAAACTAAAATCTGCTATGCCATTACCTACACAGCCTTTGTATATGTTATCAGATTAACATGTATGGAGACAACAGAATATACCAGGGGATAATTAAGTAACACCAGGAAAACTATTATACCAAGGTAATGGGGTTCATAACATACCTGAATGGTGCTATGGGCAAAAATCCATTGTCTACTTCTCTTGAAGCTAACATCTACCCTTTCCCAAGGAATTCTATTCAGGCTTTTGAGCGTTACTTCTGAAATAGGGGACAAATTAATTCAGTTAGAAAAAATATCGTCTTAATCATCCAGGAGAAATGGAAGTACGAAACGGTATTGGGTATAATACAAAACACACTAAATAACAACAAAACTTTAGCTCCAATGCAAACATGAACCAGCGTAAAGTCTTCGTCATTAGAAACTTGGCATCTATGGTTTCTGCTAGTTTATCAAGTCCTTGGACAATAAACAGCACATCATCATGGAAAGCATCTATGATCTCTATGTAAACACACTAATTTCTATATGAACACACCAGGTTATAGAAATTAGAAAGTATAATTAAGTAAGAGCAGCATATACGATCTATAATAATGCAAAGCACATTACCTCCATAGTCTAGATTTATTAGTTCAAAGTTCAATCTCAGGAAAATTCAAGTTTTTTTATACACGCCAGTATTGTACTTGACTGCATATCGATCTACATCAACTCCTGGAAGGGCAAAATCTCAGATTATAAAGGAATCATACTTGTTCTAGAGGCAACATTTGAGGACTGATACCTCCCTTATGTTCCATTTGAGCAATAGTGCACGCAATTCTTAGTTCCCTTATCATCGCATCCAAGAAAAGGCAAGTCAAACAAGAAACTGGAAAATGTCGGTAAATGGCAAATTTAAGATTATCACTTCAGAGTCTTCCTGCCAAGATTTGCTGCAAGAAAAACGCCATCATGCTTCAACGCCAACCTACACTGCCAATTACCATAGTTCAGATTTTTAGCGCTTGATAACCTAATCTTTCAGTGTTTAAAATAAAATACTTACCTGTATCATTGCTCGAGGTAGATCATCTGTCCAATGAAGCCCAAGACACCTCATTATTAAATCCTGGGAGCTTCAGAAACCAAGGGGAATAACACAGGACGGGGATCATCCACCTGAGCTGAAATCACAAAACCGGTAAGGCACAGAGATTACAGAAATACTATACGCTCGCAAGTCTATTGATGCGATAAGATTGAAAGTAAGCACCCATTTTTAGCACAGCAAAAGAAACAGGGGCAGCATGTAATTAGAAAGTATAATTAAGTAAGAGCAGCATATACGATCTATAATAATGCAAAGCACATTACCTCCATAGTCTAGATTTATTAGTTCAAAGTTCAATCCCAGGAAAATTCAAGTTTTTTTATACACGCCAGTATTGTACTTGACTGTACAGCGATCTACATCAACTCCTGGAAGGGCAAAATCTCAGATTATAAAGGAATCATGCTTGTTCTAAAGGCAACATTCGAGGACTGATGCCTCCCTTATGTTCCATTTGAGCAATAGTGCATGCAATTCTTAGTTCCCTTATCATCGCATCCAAGAAAAGGCAAGTCAAACAAGAAACTGGAAAATGTCGGTAAACGCCATCATGCTTCAACGCCAACCTACACTACCAATTACCATAGTTCAGATTTTTAGCGCTTGATAACCTAATATTTCAGTGTTTAAAATAAAAGACTTACATGTATCATTGCTCAAGGTAGATCATTTGTCCAATGAAGCCCAAGACAACTCATTATTAAATCCTGGGAGCTTCAGAAACCAAGGGGAATAACACAGGACGGGGCTCATCCACCTGAGCTGAAATCACAAAACCGGTAAGGCACAGAGATTACAGAAATACTATACGCCCACAAGTCTATTGATGTAATAAGATTGAAAGTAAGCACACATTTTTAGCAGAGCAAAAGAAACAGGGGCAGCATGTAGTATAGCTGACAAATTGCAATAGAAAACACCATTACCCGATAGAGTGATCATCTGCACTTTCAAAAGTTTGGGCAGAAGTCACGGCTAAAAGGCGTATTAATTAAGTTGAATATGCCAATTAAATAGGGCAACACATTCAGTTCTCAACCATTCTAGGTATCTCAGATGCACACACAAAATCTATAGCACACATCCTTCCCACACGCAAACACGAAATATAAGCAGCACGAGGCAAATCAAAACACGACAGGCGGCTAATTCCGAAACAATAAAACGAGCAGTGAACCAACCACCATGACAGTAAGTAGGAAAGAGCAAACCTTGAGCAGGAGAACAAAGAAACAACATCACTGCAGGATCTTCTGTCCCCATCTCATCTCCAACTCACTTCCTCTTAGATCATTACCTTGGGAAGCTCGTGTAGACAGCGTATTGAAGATGTCTTCCAGCCAACAACGACTGAACTTTTACTCAAGGCCATAAAATAAAGTGCTTTAAATTCTGAATTGGTAAATAGATAGCCAATATGTTTATATTGATCTGCTAAGTACAAATATTCATGGCACAAGGATACAATCGCCACAAGCATTTGAGTAAGCAACATAGGGCTTGAAAGAACGAAGAGCTGATCTGCACGTAGAAACAAAGTATAAGATGCTCTGTTTGACACTATTTGATAGTGATAAAAGGGAAGGGTTTGCGAACACACAACCATGGCATATTGGCATACCTCATCAATGAATCAGGGGCCAAGGGGAGGAGGCCGCACAGAGAGAGTAAGAGAGAGATTGGGTGAAGCTCACCTCGGTGTTGGCGGCAGACGCGGTCGCCGTCGCTCCTCGTGTGCGCATCTCCCCAATCCGCGCCCCTGGCCTTGACCACCGCGCCCGCTGCCTGCCGAGCCTGCCGCGCCCGCTGCCCTCCGAGCCTGCTGCACCATGTGTGGCGTATATATAAGACGTTCATCACATTCAGAATCTAACTGGATTCATCCATTTAATCAAGTAGCAGAGGGAGATGAATTGCATAGATACCCTCTGCAAAAATCTAACTCGTTACACATATGATATGCTCTGCAAAAATCTAAGCCGTTCATACATATGCTCTGAAAAATCTAACTGGACGCATGCATCCAACAAAAACGAAGGAGGACAGAAACGGAATGCTCACTGCATACATACATACATACACATACAACAATAAGAAAGAATACCACAACATATACACATATAGTAGCAGCTATCACCATGCATATATCACCATTCACCAGGAGGGAAAAAACGAAGACTGAACATACATCAGCCATATATCAAGCTATCGCCATAGAAAGACAGTGAACAGACAGTCAGACACATACAGCGTCAGGTATCACCACTGAAATTACCTTGGGAGCTAAGCAGCGAGTTGGACGAGGCAGAAGCGGGCTGTATGGAGGGGCCGAGGCCCGAGGGGGGCTGGGGGCCTTGCCGCCTGGGCAGAGACGCGGAGGCCGGAGGAGGGGTCAGCAGCGGCCACGGACGAGGAAGGGAGGGGACTGGTGGAAGTAGTGACGAGGGAGGGAGGAGGGAGGAGAAGAAGGTGTACGCGCGACGACGCTGCGAGGAGGAGGAGGCGCCGTCAGGTCGGGAAGCCCTCCTGACCACCCCAACTTGAAGACCCGCACTCCCGTGTTCTCCGACAGTGGTGACCTGCGCGCGAGCGATGGAAAGGCGAGGAGGAGAAAGAGGCGAGGTGGTGGAGGAGGAGCTGTAGGCGGCGGGGCTCCTAGGCCAAAGGCCACGGCGACGAGGAAGGAGAGCGAGGGAGCGAGGCGGCAGACGAGGGAAGGAGGAGGAGGGACCAGTGAGGGGCGCGGGGGATGTGGATTGGGGCTAGGGTTGGCGAGCCCAATGGGCTCTGCGGGCAGGAGGGAGGAATCGCAGGCGGCGGCGAGGCTCCGGGGCGGAGGCCATGGCGAGGTGAGGAGGAGGGATGGAGGAGGCGGGGGCTGTGGGGATCGAGGGGAAACGGGGCTAGGGTTTGGGTGGTGGCTGGTGCGGGATGCGAGGCGCGGATTGGGCAAAATCCCAGCCAACAAGCGCGCGAGACGAGCCCACTCGTCATTGGCCAATCAAAACGACCGTGAAGTGAAAAAACTATTACAGCGAGGTGAAGATCCGACGGCCAGGACACACGAGAAGGGCAGATCCGACGGTCCACGAAGGCCCAATCGAGGGAGCCTTCTAGAGGTGAGTTGGCTAGCTTCTTTTTTTTTAAAATTTAGAAAAAGAATTTTGAAAAACAAATTGATCCAGTTACCAAACTTTGATAAATCAAAATTGGATTTTTGTGAAACCTTCAACTCTTTCAAATTGGTCCTTCAGTTGCTTAAGGCCTCTTGGATCAAAATGCAACTAAAACAAGGCAATAAAATGAATAAATCATGGATGCATATGAATGATCTATGAATAACATCCAAATTTAAATTTGGGATGCTACATTGGGGCGCCCCCTTGGCTGCCTCTCCTCCCTTCCAACCTATATATATGTGGGAAGGGGGGTGCCTACAACATACAACATCAACTGTTAGCCGTGTGTGGCGTCCCCCTCCACAGTTTACACCCGGGTCATATTTTGCGGTGGTTAGGCGAAGCCTTGCGCGGATCACTTCACCATCACCGTCACCATGCCCTCGTGTTGACGGAAGTCATCTACTTCCTCGACACCTTGCTGGATCAAGATGTCGAGGAACGTCATCGAGCTGACCGTGTGTAGAACTTGGAGGTGCCATACGTTCGGTACTTGATCAGTCGGAGCTAGAAGAAGTTCGACTACATCAACCATGTTATCAAACGCTTCCACTTTCAGTCTACGAGGGTACATAGACACACTCTCCCCCTCTCGTTGCTATGCATCTCCTAGATAGATCTTGTGTGAGCGTAGGAATTTTTTTGAAATTGCATGCTATGTTTCCCAACACATTATTATTATCTTCAGAAGGTTTTTCTATTTTAGGTTCACTGGAGGTATGCAAAGTCCTAACATTTTTCTTCTTCTTTTTCTTTTTAGAAGGACTAGGTGCATCATTATTAATTCTTTGTGAATCTTGTTCAATTATTTTAGGGTGTCCCTCAGGATAAAGTGGTTCCTGAGTCATTTTACCTCCTCTAGTTGCTACTCTAACAACAAATTCATTTATATTATTATTCATTTCATCAAGCAATACTCTTTGAGATTTAGCAACTTGTTCTAACTGAGTTTGAACCATAGAGGCATGTTTTCCTACACCTCTAACATCATTAGATATTCTAAATAACAAGACACTCAAGCGAGCAATCATATCAGAATTATATTCCAATTATTTCATAACATTTGCATTGAAGTGATCTGTTTTTTGATGTAGTTATCAAATTCATAAAAGCATTGACTAGAATGTTTATTGTTAGGGATATCACCTCCACCAAATTTCATTAAATAATTTACCTCTACCACCTTTGGTGGTGGTGTGTCAAGTCCATGTATTTCTTCAATAGGAGGCAAATTTTTAACATCCTTGGCTTTAATACCTTTTTCATTCATACTTTTCTTTGCCTCGTGCATATCTTCAGGACTAGGGTATAAGATACCCCTCTTCTTTGGAGTGGGTTTAGGTGGTGGTTCTGGAAGAGTCCAATCATCATAATTTTTCAATATATTATTCAATAATTACTCAGCTTGTTCAACAGTTCGTTCCCTGAAAACACAACCAGCACAACTATCTAGGAAATCCCTAGCATCGGTTAGTCCATTATAGAAGATATCAAGTATTTCATTTTTCTTAAGAAGATGATCATGCAGAGCATTAAGTAATTGGAGAAGCCTCCCCCAAGCTTGTGGGAGACTCTCTTCTTCAATTTGCACAAAGTTAAATATTTCTTGTAAAGCAGCTTGTTTCTTATGATCAGGAAAATATTTTTCAAAGAAGTAGTAAATCATGTCCTGGGGACTACACACACAACCAGGAGCAAGAGTATTGTACCATATCTTAGCATCACCCATTAATGAGAACGGGAATAGCTTGAGAATATAATAGTAGCGAATTTTCTCATCGGGAGTAAAAAGGGTGGCTATATCATTTAACTTAGTAAGATGTGCCACTATAGTTTCAGTTTCATAACCATGGAAAGGATCAGATTCAACCAGAGTAATTAACTAAGGTCGATAGAGAATTCATAATCCTTATCAGTAACAGAGATAGGTGAGGTAGAAAACTGAGGATCACATTTCATTCTAGCATTCAAAGATTTTCTTTCAGTTTGCATAATAATTTCTTTATATCATGTCTACCATTGCAAGCAAGAAAGTCTCTAGTTGTCTCCTCATCCATAACATAACCTTCAGGAACCTTAGGCAATTCATATATGGGAGCGCTAGGTCTAACAGGTGTTTCAACATTTTCAGTTTCAAGTACTTCATCAGTTTCAGTGATCACATCAGTTTCAATAATTTCATTCTCTTTAGCTCTAGCAATTTGTTCATCAAGAAATTCACCTAGTAGCACATTGTCATCAAGCAAGGTACTAGCATCATAATGAGTAGCATTCATAGCATAAGTAGCATCATCCGTAACTTGCGACATATCAGGATTAATAGCATGTGGTGGTGTTGCAATTCTACTCAAAATAGAAGGTGAATCAAGTGCAGAGTGTGATGGCAGTTCCTTACCTCCCCTCATCTTAGAGGGAACGATCTTGGTTTTGGTATCTTTCAGATTCTTCATAGTGATAAATTGATAATAATCCCAAGTGACTCACAAATAGCTATGCTCGCTGGCAACGGCGCCAGAAAAAGGTCTTGATAACCCACAAGTATAGGGAATTGCAACAGTTTTTGAGGGTAGAGTATTCAACCAAAATTTATAGATTCGACACAAGGGGAGCCAAAGAATATTTGCAAGTATTACCTGCTGAGTTGTCAATTCAACCACACCCGGAGATTAATTATCTGCAACAAAGTGATCAGTAGCACAGTAATATGATAGTTTTGATAGCAGTGGTAACAGTAACGGTAACAGTAATAGTGATAGCAATAGTTTTGTAACAAGAGCAATAGTAGCAATAGCAATATGTGAAAAGCTCGTAGGCATTGGATCGGTGAATTCGTTGGATGATATTCATCATATAACAGTCATAACCTAGGGCGATACAAAACTAGCTCCAATTCATAAATATAATGTAGGCATGTATTCCGTGAATAGTCATACGTGCTTATGGAAATAACTTGCATGACATCTTTTGTCCTACCCTCTCGTGGCAGCGGGGTCCATAAGGAAACTAAAGGATATTAAGGCCTCCTTTTAATAGAGAACTAGAACAAAGCATTAACATATAGTGAATACATGAGCTCCTCAAACTACAGTCATCACCGGAAAGTATCGCGAATACTATCACTCCAGGGTTTACGGATCATAACACATAGCAGGTGCATATGACTTGCAAGATCGGATCTAGAACATAGATATAATGCTGAAAACATAAATGGTTGAGATCTGAATTCATGACACTCGGGCCCTAGTGACAAGCAATAAGCATAGCAAAGTCATAGCAACATCAATCTCAGAACATAATGGATACTAGGGATCAAGCCCTAACTCGATTACATGATGAATCCCATCCAACTACTCACCGACCAGTGAGCCTACGAAGGGATTACTCACTCCCGTTGGGGAGCATCATGAAATTGGCGATGGAGAAGGGTTGGTGATGCCAAAGATCAAAGATCCCCCTCTCTAGAGCCCCAAACGGACTCTAGATCCGGCCTCCCGATGAAGAACAGGAGGCGGCGGCGGCTCCGTCTCGTGAAACGCGATAATTCTTCCTCCCTGATTTTTTCTCCAAAAATAGGATTTTATAGAGTTGGAATCAGGATCTGCGGGGCCACCAGGTGGGCATAGCCCACCTGGGTGTGACAGGAGGGGGCGCGCCCTGGTGGTTGTGCTCACCCAAGGGCCCCCCTCCGGTGGTTCTTGGCTCCAGTATTTTTCTTTTATTGTATAAAATTCTCCAAAAAGTTTCGTTCCATTCCGAGAACTTTTATTTCTGCACAAAAACAACAACATGGTAGTTCTGCTGAAAACAGCGTCAGTCCGAGATAGTTTCATTCAAATCATGCAAATTAGAGTCCAAAGCAAGAGCAAAAGCATAAGGAAAAGTAGATACGACAGAGACGTATCACCTACAAAGTCGAAGACCAGAAGATGAAGTTATCGCAAGGAATGCTTCAACATCCTCATCTTGAAGACTAGTTCTAGGCCTACTGATGGTGTCTTGGATTAGGGGGTGCTCACCATGTCAGCCTACCATTCATGGCTGGGCCGAGGACCCACTGACAACCGAAGAATGGGCCATGTTTACCATGGCCCTTGGCATACTCAAGATGGAATCTTCCAAAGACTTGGTGCACACTTCAAGGCATATTCAAATTTTTTGCACGTTTATCTCTAGATCAACCGACCATGTTAACCCTAGGTACCCCCTGGTCCCTATATAAAGCCGAGGGGTCTAGTCCCTAGAGGCAAGAATTTTAGACTCATTCATACCATCTCGAGGTAGATCAACTTGTACTCCGTACCCCCTCCACAATCAATACAATACAAGCATGATGTAGGGCTTTATCTCTTCGAGAGGGCCCAAACCTGGGTAAACATCGTCTCTATCTACTTCCTGCTACCCTCTAGCCGAGACCACCAGCTCGGGACCTCGTATCCATGATCTGCTGGATTTAGCTCCGACAGGACCATCCAAAAATAGCTCCCCACGAAAAGGAGGATCTTGTCCCCCTTGCGGGAACATTGTGTTTTTGCTCGAGCGTCCCCTCCGGAAAATTTTGGGAGGTGCCAGAACTTTTTTGGCACCCTCCAAAAGTTCCAAATGCCATTCAAAATATTTCTGGCATGATGGTTTACTCCAAAAATTTCGGATTCTCCGAAACACTTCCAGTTTTCTCTCCAACACTTTCTGTGTCTTTGAAACTTTTTTGATGACTTTCTCTCACACTCCTTTCCTGGTACTCAACTGATAGATGACCCTGCAGGTTCAATGAAGTATATACATGAATGGAACACCTTGCGATGAATGATCAATAAGGGAACCATGGACATCCATATTGACCCCTATACCCACATGAATGAATATTTAAGTGAACCTTTATTTAGCGTGTGTTGTTCTTATTGCTTCGCGATATGTTACAAATACCCAATGTGAGATTTATTGGCATCCTCGTGGGCCAACAAATTTTCACTATGCAAGTTTCTTCGTTACCAGTTTGTTCTATTTTCTCGTTTCGTGTTCCATCATCCTTGTGATCAAATCACAAAGTGTTTGGCCAGATGATGATGTATACCATAACACCGAGAGGGGACCAATAATATCTGGAATGGCAATTGTGATACACTGTCAAAAGCTAAGAGTGACAAAAGTAAATGTCGGAAACTAGTGGTGTAAGGAAAATTGGCAAAAGCTAGAGTAGTAGAAACAAAAATTCCCAAAACCAAAAGCCGGAAGTTAAACCTAACCAAGCACCCCCATAGTGAGCCCAGAGTATCTTTTCTTTTCTTATTCATTTCACACCAATGTAAATCCTACATAGCACCAATTTAATAGCAATCGACATGGATTGTCGAAGATCACTTAATCTAATGCTCTATTTGTTTTACCGAGGTAATAATCACAACCGGTAAATTAGAGATTTATTAAAATTTGTCAATAAATTATAATCATTAATATGGATCTTCTAAATGCACAAATGAACTGTTAAAGCACCACACCACACATCAAAATGAGCATTTATTATGGCCAATTCTGCTAAGTCGTCAACAACTATATTGCAAGTTCCTGCTAGCTTGACAACACAATAAGCATGGGTAACTTTGAGTTTTCCTTCATCTCTCTGAAGACATACATTTGAGCAAAGAGCAACGAGAATCTTGTTACAGTACATAAGTCCCGCAAACATGTCATCATATTTCTCACATCGGCCTACTTCCTTCAAGGCATACATCTTGTTGGCCTCTTCAGCATTGCCTCATGTTAGCATGTATCTACAAGATGTTACTCTCTCCATCTAGATTTGCTGGGCATTAGACATCAGCTGAGTCTTCTGATGTCAATGCGGAGCAGGCAGAAAGCATGATAGGTTTGGTACCAAAATGATATCACAAATGTTTCTTCCACCATTAGTTACCAAATATTTGATGGAAAACCTTTGGGAAACGAAAAGAGTGAGTGCAAATCATGAGAGGAACCCCCGAGGGTAATAAGAGACTTACGTGGGGGAGGGGAGCAATAATGTTAGACCTGTGTAATTTCCACAATGTAACGTACATGCGGAATAATGTGTCCTCTTTTAATTGCCCCGCCCCTAGATTTCACTCATGGGCCTTAAATTTAATCCCAACCTAAAACTGCAACTATCCCTAGGTGGTTTTGGTAATTCTAACAACATATAGCTCACTGGGCTAATACTATTCCAAGACAAATATTTCAGGAAAGCTCAATGAATGGCATGGCATGGATGAGGAAAGTGGATCCCTCAAAATACTAAGGACAATAGGATTGGCTCAAGCTTAAAAGCTCAAGACTCTGCATTTTATATTTTAGTGATCCAAGATCACATTGAGTCTATAGGAAAAGCCAATACTATCAAGGAGGGATGAGGTGTTGCTTAATGAGTTTCTTGCTCCATAGTGCTTAGTGATATGCTCCAAAAAACCCTCAACTACTTTCTCATATCCACATATGACCCAAACCAAAAGTCAAACTCGGCCCCGCCGATTCTTTCTATCCGGCGCCACCGAGTTTAGATGTCATAGCCACTGCCGCAAACCCTAGGCAAATCGGTTTCACCGATAGGGATCTCGGTCTCAGTGAGATGGGATTGTAATCTCTCCGTTTCCCTTCATAACGTTTCTGTCTAACTGAAATGAGCGATCGGTCCCACTGAGGTTGCAATGTAAACTCTCTGTTTCCTTTTTGTAACATTTCGGTCTCACCGAAATGAGCGAATCGGTCCCACCGAGTTTACCTGACCAACTCTCTGGTTAGCTTATTACCAAAATCGGTCTCACCGAGTTTGTGTAATCGGTCTCACCGAGATTACGTTATGCCCTAACCCTAACCATATCGGTCCTACCGAGTTGCATGTCGGTCCCATCGAAAACCCTAACGGTCACTAGGTTTACTGAATCGGTCTGACCGAGTTTGTTGATTCGGTCCCACCGAGATTGGTAAATTGTGTGTAACGGTTAGATTTAGTGTGGAGGCTATATATACCCCTCCACCTCCTCTTCATTCATGGAGAGAGCCATCAGAACAAACCTACACTTCCAACTTACCATTTCTGAGAGAGAACCACCTACTCATGTGTTGAAGTCGAGATATTACATTCCTACCATATGAATCTTGATCTCTAGCCTTCCCCCAAGTTGCTTTCCACTCAAATCTTCTTTCCACCAAATCCAAATCCTGTGAGAGAAAGTTGAGTGTTGGGGAGACTATCATTTGAAGCACAAGAGCAAGGAGTTCATCATCAACGCACCATTTGTTACTTCTTGGAGAGTGGTGTCTCCTAGATTGGCTAGGTGTCACTTGGGAGCCTCTGACAAGATTGTGGAGTTGAACCAAGGAGTTTGTAAGGGCAAGGAGATTGCCTACTTCATGAAGATCTACCGCTAGTGAGGCAAGTCCTTCGTGGGCGACGGTCATGGTGGGATAGACAAGGTTGCTTCTTCGTGGACCCATTTTGGGTGGAGCCCTCCGTGGACTCGCACAGCCGTTACCCTTCGTGGGTTGAAGTCTCCATCAACGTGGATGTATGATAGCACCACCTATCAGAACCACGACAAAAACATCCATGTCTCCAATTGCGTTTGAATTCTCCAAACCCTTCCCCTTTAGATTCTTGCAAGTTGCATGCTTTACTTTCCGCTGCCAATATACTCTTTGCATGCTTGCTTGAATTGTGTGAAGATTGCTTGACTTGTGCTAGAATAGCTAAAATCTGCTAAAGACTAAAACTGGGAAAAGGTTATGTTTTTAATAGGTCAAGTAGTCTAATCACCCCCCTCTAGACATACTTCAAGATTCTACAAGTGGTATCAGAGCTTTGGTCTCCATTTGCTTTGATTTCCATAGCTTTTGGTGGTCATAGCCTTGGTTTCACAACCTAGGAGAGTATGGCATCTAGCGAGGGATATTATCACCGTAGAGGTCCTTACTTTGATGGCACTAATTTTGCTAGTTGGAAGCATAAGATGAAAATGCATATTCTCGGACATAACCCCGTCATTTGGGCTATTGTGTGTATTGGCTTGCAAGGTGGATTCTTTGATGGAAGAGAACCGAACAGTTAAGCTAGCGCGGATGAGTTGAAGATGCTGCAATACAACGCTCAAGCTTGTGATATCCTCTTCAATGGATTGTGCCCTGAAGAATTCAACAAAATCAGCCGTCTTGAGAATGCAAAGAAAATTTGGGATACTTTGATTGATATGCATGAAGGTACCGACTCCGTCAAGGAATCCAAATTGGATGTGCTCCAAAGTCAACTTGACAAGTTCAAAATGAAGGATGGTGAAGGTGTCGCTGAAATGTACTCTAGGCTTGCTCTTATTACAAATGAGATTGCGGGCTTAGGAAGTGAAGAGATGACCGACAGATTCATCATCAAGAAGATCCTAAGAGCATTGGATGGAAAATATGATACCGTGTGCACATTGATTCAAATGATGCCAAACTACAAGAATCTCAAGCCAACAGAAGTAATTGGAAGAATTGTTGCTCATGAGATGTCACTCAAGGATAAAGAGGAACTTCACAACAAGTCAAGTGGTGCTTACAAAGCCTCGTGTGAAGCCCCTACACCATCAAGTGAGAAACAAACCTTCAATGAAGAATTGAGCTTAATGGTGAAGAACTTCAACAAATTCTACAAGAGTAGAAGCAAAGAAAGAAGCTTTAAGTCAAGGTCCTACAATGACAAAAGATCTTCTAGTCGAGAGTGCAATTGCTAAAATTGTGGGAGACCCGGACACTATTCCAATGAGTGTACGGCACCCTACAAAAGAAGAGAAGATTCTCCCAAGAGAAGAAGTAAAAGAGAAGAATCACCGCCAAGAGAGAGAAGGAGTAGAGATGATCGTTATGAACGAAGAACATCCCGGAGAAGCAAGGATTCGGAAAGGAAGGATAAGTCATCAAGGAGCTACACAAAACGAAGACATCAAGCTCATGTTGGTGAATGGGTATCCGGTTCAGACTCTGAACATCACCCCGAGAGAAGTTATCACTCCGACTCCGAACATACTCAAGATGAAGGTGTTGCCGGTCTAGCACTTGTGTCAACCAACTCCTACGACATATTTGATTCACCAAATGAAGGACTTGGAAGATGCTTCATGGCTAAAGGCCCTAAGGTAACACACCCCGAGTATGTTGATTTCAATAGTGATGAAGATGACTTGTTAGGTGATGATGATTTACTTGTTGACAACTCTAGTGATGAATACTATGATGAAACGTCAATTAATCATGCTAAAACGAATGACAATGATAAGGAGAAGATTGAGCTTCTAACTAAAGAACTAAACACTCTTAAGTTAGCTCATGAAACTATCTGTGAAGATCATCGACAACTTTTAAGGGCTCATGAGAAGTTACGCTTTGAAAAGCTCAACCTTGAGCAAGAGCATGAGTTCTTAAAAGCAATCAATGATGATCTTTGCAAGAAAAGTTCTTCTTATATTGCCAAGCGTTTACTCTTATCTACTTACATGCCTCAAGTCAAGTCTAGTAACAAAAACAAGAAGGATTCTTCCTCTAGTAGTAACAATCATCATGCTAAATCTAATATTGTTGCTTCTAGTAGTTCTCTTGATTCCACTAATGATTCTCTTAGCCAAGTTACACTTGAGCAAGAAAATAGCTTATTGAAGGGAATTATAGAGAAAGGTGTGTACAAGAGCCTTGCCGGGAGTAAGCAATTTGAGGAAATTTTACGCAAGCAAGGAAGGCACCGGAAGAACCAAGGTGTTGGTTTTGAATGAAAGTTCAATGCCAATGGAGTTGAGTGGGAAGGAGATCAATACCCCAAGACGAAGTTTGTTCCTCAACAAGAGAAGTATGATCCTACTTCCTTTAAGGGGACACAAGCTCAAGATGATCTTCCACCACAAGACCACAAGCAAAAAGGCAATGACAAGCTTCAAGAGGAAATTGATGCATTTGAAGAAGCTCCTAAGGCCTTGGTCAAGTGGGTTCCAAGACTACGTCAAGTTCTGCTTCATCAAGTACGACTACAACACCAAGGATTCCCATCAAGATGATGTGGATCCCGAAGAAGATGAACTAGAGAGTTCTTGAGGGTGACTCCGCCAACATTCTTCACTCATATCATTTTGGCAAGGACAAGTGCAATCAACTTCCACATCTTGCACTAGTTCAAGGAGTCACAAACCCTCTTGTTGGTAAGACAAGGGATAAGGTAACCTAATGCTTTCATGGACATCATCTTGTGTGTGCATCACTCTATGTCTATGGATACCCTTGTTTGTTCCTTTGTGGGACTAACCCGTGTAGGTATTGAAAGTGCAACTCACTCCAAAGGATTGCTCCAAATGATCTTCATCAACATTGAGCATCCACATCTTCAACACCTACATGAAGTCATCATCGACAAAACCCAAGGTTAGTTCATCCCTCTAAGGGGGGATCTCACATCTAGGGGGAGCTTAACTCTAAGAATTGAGTCAAAGCAACTCTAATGGTGTGAACGCATTAATGCTTTATGTAAAAGTGGTAACCCCACTTGAGCTTAAACGATGAGTATGACCTATGATCAAATGTTCTCATTTGACTCCTAAGTCAATATACTCATATATAGATGACCTAGTCATCGCCAATTGTTTGATAGATGCTAGAATTGGTTGTGCATGCTTTGCCACATATTTCATTTGCCATTTTATTGTGTGAGCATGTTGGTTGCATATTTAACTCATTCGAGGACATCCACTTGTTGCTTTGATTGTTTGGTTTCTTTTCTTTTTGCCAAGTGGATGAACAAGAATGCCTAAGAACCTTCTTTAGCTATCTATGCTTTTCTTGTCTCAAACTCTATTCATGCTACATCACAAAATTTGATCAAGTCAGATTCGAACCACTCTGTGTGAGGAGCACTCGGAGTCCCCGACTCGTCATGGACTTAAACTTCCAAAACTTCTTTGTGCATTTCGGTCTGACTGATTCCTCCATTTCGGTCATACCGATATCACTCAGTCGATCTAGGTTTTCAATCTCGGTGCAACCGATTTGAACTTTTCGGTCTCACCGAGTTGCAGTAACTGTCAACAGTTATGCATCTCGGTGCCACTGAGTTGTTCCACTCGGTCACACCGACAGGGTCGGGCTATATATACTCACGGGCAAAAATTTGGAAAACTTTATCCAAACCCCTTCGCCCGTGCATAGCTCGCTCTGCCACCTGGGTCTCCGGATCGTCGACTTCGTCGCCAGCCGCCTCCTACCGCTGGTCTCCGTCACCGTCAATGGAATTCAACCTCGCCGTTGCCGCCATAGCGAGTTCATCGCCAAGCTAGGGTATGGACTCGACACAGTGCTATACTCGTCCAATTCCTAGAACATTGTGTTCATAATGATTCTTGCCACGATTGAAACGACTCTATCCACTCAAAACAATCGTTAGAATAGATGCGATTTGGAAATTTAGGGTTAGGTTTCCACCGAAACCATCTCGGACCCACCGAGTTGTAAAACTCGGTCCCACCGATTCGGCTAAGGCCATTGCACAAGTGATTCTCGGTCTGACCGAGAATTGCAAATCGGTGTGACCGAGTTTAGAACTTTGTGAAACCCTAGCAGTCTCAGTGCCACCGAACTGTGACTCGGTTTGACGAGTTCACCAGTTTAGGTTCCAAAAGCTGCGTCGGTATCACCGAGTTTGCAAATCGGTTGATCCGAAATGCTTTCTGTGGAAAACTAAAACTAAGTTTTTGAGTCATTCTTTTGTAAAAACCTCTGTATTTTGTGATGCTCATCCACTCTATCTCATCTATAACTATTCACAGGGTCAGCAGTCAGTGTTTGTAGCATGTCAGACCAAAGTGATATCCAAAACAAGTCAGAAGAGCAGATTCACATGAGTGAGGGCACTAGTCCCTCTAGCACTTCAGATGAAGGCAGCAGGAGCACTCCAAGCAATTTGCCCAAAGCTGCCACCAGGGCCAGAAAGAAGAAGACCTCAGAATCTGAGGATGAAGACTATGTGGCAGCTGAGGATGAAGCCACTTCTAAGAAGAAAGTGCTCAGAAAGGAGTATGGCACAGCTGCAACTATCAAGCCTGGCAGGAAGATCAAGGTGCCTGCTAAGAGGACTCCCATGTCCAAAGCCAGAGCCTCCACTCAAGCCCAGAGACATCTAATCCCAAAGAGGCTACTGCAGAAGGGAAGAAGAGGAAGGAAAGGGTCAAGAAGACCATGGCCAGAGTTATTGGACAACCTTCCATGATGGAAGAGGAGGAGGAAGAAGAGGTTGCTGCACCAGCACCTAAGGCTCCAAAGCTGATGGGTGATGCTATAAGGTCAGGGGCTGCATCATCAAAGCCCAAAGAAGCACCCAAAGCTGCCTCCAAGCCAAAGACAGCACCTAAGAGGAATACCAGGAGCATACCAGCTGCTGAGAAGAAGAAGGCCCCAATGCCTGAAGTGGTTGCTGAAGAAGAAGAGGAAGGACAAGTTCTGAGGAAGCTGAAACCCAAGATTCCAGACCACAATGATGCTCATCCAGTGGCTGAGAACATGAAGTTAAGAAAGGATGCAGGGCTTAGACAATGGAGATTGTCTGATCCATATGCAATCAGGAGGATTGTTGTTGATTACAGGTTCCACACTAAGGAACAACAGGATTTCTATGAGACTGTGCTATTGGACAAGAAGCCAATTGTTTGTGATATGAGGTGGGTGGATTGGAAATTCATCAAGAAAAATGAGGAACACTATCCTGGAGTGTATGACAACTTTAGTGCTTGTGGAGTTGCAGACTTTGTGGGATAGAAACTCACAAAGTGGAATGACGAGCTTATAATGCAATTCTACTCCACAACACATTTCTATCTAGATGGCAGGATAGTATGGATGTCTGAAGGTACAAGGTACCAATCAACTATTGAGAATGGGCAAATCTAATCAATGCCCCTAAGGAGAGTGAAGATGACTTGGATGTCTATGCCAAGAATGAAAAGGATCACAATTCCATGGCACACATGTACAAGGAGATCCCGGATAAAGCTCTTGAGACTCATCAGTTTGGATCTGTACACTTTCTTCTGTCAGGACTACCAACGATCAACTGGATCCTTAGACACACCCTCTTGCCCAAGTCAGGTGACCACAACATGATCAGAGGCCATGCTATCAACTTGCTTCACATATTTGATGTGCCTCAGAAGTTCAAGGTCATGAGCCTCATAGTTGAGACTATCAAGAGGACAGCAGCAGACCAGAAGAGAAGCTGTGGGTATGCCCCACAAATCCAGGAGCTGATCAACTTGAAGATGGGCACAGGCACATATCAGTTGGATAAGGAACATTTTCCTATCTATCCAGACTTTGAGGACAATGAAGTTGTGATGAATGAGGATGAACCATCATCAATGCAAGCACATGAGAAGAAGGAGAAGGCCAGGACAGAGAAAGCTACCAAGATGCCAACCATGGAAGAGGCATCTCAGTACTTTTTGAAGAGCAAACAAGATCAACTAGGCTACTTGATTGCATCCACTCTGAGGATTGAGAAAGGGCTGGCCACCTTGACTCAAAACCAGGAGAGCCTGGAGAGGATCATGGAGCAGAAGTTCTATGACTTGGACGTCAAAGTTACTGAGATCCAATCTGTTGTTGAGCAGCTTCAGGATGACATGCAGGAGAGGAAGGGCAGGACAACCACAGATGCATTTGCCAGAGTGCCTCGAGCTCAGAGATCAGCTGCAGTGCCAGTGACAGACATCAGAGCCACTTCATCTGCACCAGCTACAGGTCCTACAGCTCCAGTGCAACCAGCTTCAGCACCTACACCTCCAGCTCCTTCCACATCAACTGAAGTCTTCGTCCAAGGAGCCATCTCTACACCACCACACCAAGACCAAGCCTGAGAGTCAAGCACTATGCATTTTCTATGAACTTTTTGGTAACTTGTTACCAAAGGGGGAGAAAAATGTATATATCATAGGCTTTGAGAGAGAGAGTTTGCTTTTGTTCTCTCTTGTTTTGGTGGTTGAACTTTATTTGCTTTTGCTTGCTTGAGATACTAAGTTATTGCCTGTGTGAGACATTAATGATCATGTGTTTAATCATAAGCTACACTTATGCTTGTTGGATGGCATTATCCCTTTTATCTCTATGTGATCATTCACTTTGCTTGGTGATGAGTGCATGTATTCAATCTTTACTATTTTGAGCGCTCCACCAAGATGTATGTGACATGGAAGAGTAACCCATGAGCCTAATTCCTTGTGCATTTGGAGTCCAAAGCAAATCTTAAATCTATGCACAAATTTAGGGGGAGCTCTTGCTTATCACATACTTCTCAAAGCGATGATGTTTTTCAATCTTATTATCATCTGTCGAAGCTTTGATCTATATGTTGTCATCAATTACCAAAAAGGGGGAGATTGAAAGTGCAACTATCCCTAGGTGGTTTTGGTAATTCCTAACAATATATAGCTCATTGGGCTAATACTATTCCAAAACAAATATTTCAGGAAAGCTCAATGAATGGCATGGCATGGATGAGGAAAGTGGACCCCTCAAAATAATAAGGACAATAGGATTGGCTCAAGCTTAAAAGCTCAAGACTCTGCATTTTATATTTTAGTGATCCAAGATCACATTGAGTCTATAGGAAAAGCCAATACTATCAAGGAGGGATGAGGTGTTGCTTAATGAGTTTCTTGCTCCACAGTGCTTAGTGATATGCTCCAAAAAACCCTCAACTACTTTCTCATATCCACATATGACCCAAACCAAAAGTCAAACTCGGCCCCACCGATTCTTTCTATCCGGCGCCACCGAGTTTAGATGTCATAGCCACTGCCACAAACCCTAGGCAAATCAGTTTCACCGATAGGGATCTCGGTCTCACCGAGATGGGATTGTAATCTCTCTGTTTCCCTTCGTAACGTTTCGGTCTAACCGAAGTGTGCGATCGGTCCCACCGAGATTGCAATGTAAACTCTCTGTTTCCTTTTTGTAACATTTCAGTCTCACCGAAATGAGCGAATCGGTCCCATCGAGTTTACCTGACCAACTCTCTGGTTAGCTTATTACCAAAATCGGTCTCACCGAGTTTGTGTAATCGGTCTCACCGAGATTACGTTATGCCCTAACCCTAACCATACCGGTCCTACCGAGTTGCATGTCGGTCCCACCGAAAACCCTAATGGTCACTAGGTTTACTGAATCGGTCTGACCGAGTTTGTTGATTCGGTCCCACCGAGATTGGTAAATTGTGTGTAACGGTTAGATTTAGTGTGGAGGCTATATATACCCCTTCACCTTCTCTTCATTCGTGGAGAGAGCCTGATAAAGGCAAAGGTGTCCCGTCTTTCGATGAGATGATGAATATCGCTTTGGTGGAAGTCGACTTTGACGATCCGACTACGAACGTGCGAGGACGTCGCGCCTTAGCAATCGCTAAACCAACTCCGAGAGGTTATTGACCACGCCGGAGCACGATCAACCTGACCATGAGGGTCTGTTTCCTGCGAAAAAACGAAGAACAAGCAAGAAACTAAGGTTGCAATCTGGATATTGCGAATATAAGATGAAAGCTTTATTGATCAAGGTGGGGTTCTGTGACGCCTTTGTCTGGTCGTTGAACACAAACGAAGTACGCGAAGTTGCAGCTATGGCAAACTTTAATCTAAACTAAACCCCAAAGTCTAAACGGTGCCCTAAGGGCTGTATATATGGAGGAAGAGAGGGGGAATTTCGTGGCCCTTGGTGGAGGGGTCCGAAATCAACCCTATCTCTTGTTTCCCCACACATACGGACTCTAAAAATAGCCTATACTTATGTATTTCGAAATTACATGGGCCTGGCCCAATAAAAAGGTGACGCAACACCTATAATAGCCTCTGGACGAAATTTATGAAGTGACATCTTGTATATTTCGTCCAAGGCTTCATGCACTCGTTATGGTGGCTTCAAAGACCTGAAATCATCACTTGTAACTCTGTTCTTGTTCCCCTTGCGCATGCCATCATCTCCATGCTTGTTCTTGCTCCAATGTTCATCCTTCTCCAAGCTAGGCCCTTCATTTGTAAGCAAAACAAATGTATCCAATTTAGGCAACATCATATTCTCATGAACATTAGAATCATTGCCAAGAAACGAAAGTACCTGGTAATTTAGTTGGCGTGCGCGAGCTCTAGTAATTGGTCCAGTATGTATAGCAGCAGGGGCTGTGGGTGTAACAATGGTATTGATGTCCTCATCATCCTCCCCTTCTTGAAATGAAGTCGTCCTCGACGGAAGCTCATCTTCCTCACCCAAATAAGGCTTCAAATCTGCAATGTTAAAAGTGGGACTAACCCCAAAATCTGCAGGCAGCTCAAGTTTATATGCACTATCATTTATTTTCTCTAACACCTTAAAGGGACCATCAGCCGCGGCATGAGCTTTGATTTGCGCAAATCAGGAAATCTATCCTTACGCAAATGTAAGCAAACAAGATCTCCAGGTGCAAACACAACATGTTTTCCACCCTTATCTCCAGCAAGTTTATATTTGGCATTCATACGCTCAATGTTTTCCTTAGTTAACTCATGCATTTTTAAAATCAATTCAGCACGTTGTTTAGCATCAAAATTAACCTTCTCCGAAGATGGAAGAGGCAACAAATCAATAGGTGCACGAGGTAGGAAACCATACACAACTTCAAAAGGGCACATCTTAGTAGTAGAATGCAATGAACGATTATAAGCAAATTCAATATGAGGCAAGCATTCCTCCCACATTTTCTTATTACTCTTCAAAACAACCCTAAGCATAGTAGACAATGTTCTATTGACTACTTCAGTTTGGCCATCAGTTTGGGGGTGACAAGTAGTACTATAAAGCAGTTTAGTCCCCAACTTAGCCCATAAACATCTCCAAAAGTGGCTAAGAAATTTAGTATCACGATCTGAAACAATAGTATTTGGCACACCATGCAAGCGAATAATTTCACGAAAGAACAAATCAGCAACATTAACAGCATCATCGCTTTTATGACATGGTATAAAGGGTGCCATTTTCGAGAATCTATCCATGACAACAAATATGATATCCCTCCCCTTCTTTGTTCGAGGTAAACCTAAAACAAAGTCCATAGATATATCCTCCCAAGGAACACTAGGTACAGGCAAAGGCATATATAAACCATGAGGATTGAGTCGTGACTTAGCTTTTTGACATGTAGTGCAGCGAGCAATAAAACGCTCAACATCCCGTCTCATCTTTGGCCAAAAGAAATGTGTAGCAAGTACGTCCTCCGTCTTCTTCACGCCAAAGTGTCCCATTAATCCTCCTCCATGCGCCTCCTACAACAACAAAAGACGAACGGAGCTAGCTGGAATGCATAGCTTGTTAGCACGAAACACAAATCCATCGTTAACGACAAACTTGTTCCATATTCTTCCTTCTTTACAATTCTGCACTACATCTGTAAAATCAGCATCATGCACATATTGATCTTTGATGGTCTCCAAACCAAATATTTTGAAGTCAAGTTGTGAAAGCATAGTATAGCGACGAGACAATGCATCAACAATAACATTTTCTTTTCCCTTCTTGTGTTTAATGACATAAGGGAAAGTCTCAATGAATTCAACCCATTTAGCATGTCTACGATTCAGTTTAGCTTGACTTTTAATATGTTTCAAAGATTCATGATCAGAATGTATAACAAATTCTTTGGGCCATAAATAATGTTGCCATGTTTCTAAAGTCCGAACAAGAGCATATAATTCTTTATCATAAGTAGAATAATTCAGACTAGGCCCACTCAATTTTTCAGAAAAGTATGCAACAAATTTGCCATCTTGTAATAACACACCTCCTAATCCAATTCCACTAGCATCACATTCAAGCTCAAAAGTCTTATTAAAATCAGGAAGTTGGAGTAAAGGAGCATGTGTCAACTTATCTTTCAATACCGAGAAGCCTTCTTCCTGTGCGGTACCCCAAAGAAAAGGCACATCTTTCTTTGCAAGCTCATTGAGAGGTGCAGCAATGGTGCTGAAATCGCTCACAAAACGCCTATAGAATCCAGCGAGGCCAAGAAAACTCCTCACTTGTGTGACCATTTTGGGCTGCGGCCAACTCTCAATAGCTTCAATCTTGGCTTTATCAACTTCAATTCCCTGTGGAGTAACAATATAGCCAAGAAAAGATACTCGGTCGGTGCAAAAGGTGCACTTCCCAAGGTTACCAAACAAACGTGCATCACGTAGAGCAATAAAAACAGCACGTAAATGTTCCAAATATTCTTCCAAAGATCTGCTATAAATCAGTATATCATCAAAATAGACTACCACAAATCGTCCAATGAAAGCACGTAAAACTTCGTTCATTAGTCTCATGAAAGTACTAGGCGCATTAGTTAACCCAAAAGGCATGACTAACCACTCATATAATCCAAACTTAGTTTTAAATGTTGTTTTCCATTCATCCCCCAATTTCATACGAATTTGATGGTATCCACTACGCAAATCAACTTTGGAGAATATTGTAGAGCCACTCAATTCATCAAGCATATCATCTAGCCTAGGAATAGGATGACGATAACGAATAGTAATATTATTAATGCCTCTACAATCAACACACATACGCGATGTACCATCCTTTTTCGGCACTAGAATAATAGGAACAACACAAGGACTAAGGGATTCGCGTATATAACCTTTGTCGAGAAGCTCTTGTACTTGACGCATAATCTCCTTCGTCTCCTCTGGATTGGTACGGTATGGCGCACGGTTTGGCAGTGAAGCACCAGGAATTAAGTCAATCTGATGCTCAATCCCTCGAATAGGTGGTAATCCCGGTGGCACGTCTTGTGGAAAGACGTCAGCGAACTCCTGCAAAATGTTAGTGATAGCAGGAGGCAAAGAGGAAGGCACGTCCTCGAATGAAAATAATGCCTCTTTGCACACAAAAGCATAGCAAACAGATTTGCTGAAATCTAGCTCATCAATATCAGATTTGGTGGCAAATAAACATGCACTTTTCAATTTAATTTCAGAAGCAACACTAGATGGTTTATGATTAGGCTTCATTTGTTGCTCAAATTCTTTTGCCACAATCTGATTTTCACTCTTATTCTTCTCCTGTTTTGCTTTATTAGCTCTATTAATATCATCTTTCAAAATAGAATCAGGAGTCATAGGAAGCAAAGTAATATTTTTATCCTTATGAACAAGAGTATACTGATTATTTCTACCATGGTGTACATAATTTTTATCAAATTGCCGTGGTCTACCAAGTAATAAGGAACATGCTTGCATAGGTACCACATCACAATCAACATAATCAGCATATGTAGAGATACTAAAATGCACACGAACAGTACGTGTTACCTTAACCTTGCCACTGTTGTTGAACCATTGGATGTAGTAAGGATGTGGATGTGGTCTTGTGGTGAGAGAAAGCTTCTCCACCATCTCCATGCTAGCCAAGTTGTTGCAGCTCCCTCCATCTATGATGACGCGCACAGAACGTTCTTTCACAACTCCCTTGGTATGGAACAAATTGTGCCTCTAATTTTGCTCAGCTTGTGTGACCTGCACACTCAAAACACGTTGAGCAACTAAACATTCATACCTGTCAGCGTCTTCAGGAGCCATGTATTGCGTCTCATGATCAGAATCATCTCCACCATGTTCTTCACGTGTAATAAGAGCCAAACTCTCCTCATCATAGTCACTAGCGGACTCATATCCACCATCCGTGGTAGCAATCATCACACGCGGAGATTTGCATTCTCTCGCATAATGACCTCCTCCCTTACAACAACGACAAATAATATCACTTGTGTGCCCTGTTGATGCCATGGAAGAAGAAGAACTCTGTGCAGGCCTAGCAGGTGCGCTCTTGGAAGATAATGGTGGTTGTGCCTGTTTTCTTGTATCACGACTGGAGGAGGCACCTGATTGAGGTGCTGGTGCAGTTGAAGTAGAAGATGCACGCGGTGTCCATGATGAATGTCGGCCTGCAGAAAAGTTAGTTCGCACCAATGCTTGTCGATCCTGCACTTCACGTTCAACTTTACAAGCAAGATGGAATAAACGAGTGATATTAGTATACTCCTTATAGTCTAGAATGGTCTGAATCTCTCTATTTAATCCACCCAGAAAACGTGCAAGCATAGCTTCATTCTCCTCAACAATACCACATCTAATCATGCCAGTTTGTAATTCCTGATAATATTCTTCTACAGAATTTTTTTCTTGTCTTAAGCGCTGTAATTTTTGAAGCAATTCACGTTGATAATATGGTGGAACCCAACGAGTAGGCATAGCAGTTTTCAAAGCAGCCCAAGTAGTTGGAATAGGATATAATCTACAATGTTCAGACCACCATACACATGCAAAACTAGTGAAAGCACAAACAGCAGCGGCAACCCGTCTCTCCTCGGGATATTGTAAACATGTAAATCGTTGTTCAGTTTCTAACTCCCAAGTAAGATATATATCAAGAACATATCTACCCTCGAAAGGTGGAATATTCAATTTCAGTTTAGGAAGATGGTCACGATCTTGTACCTGAGGGAAAGCCCTACCATTGTGATTATTTGCATGTGGACGACCTGATGGTTGTGGTGCAGGTGGTTGCACGTAGTTCTGATTTTGAGCAACCTCATCCTCGTAATCTCCCACATAATCATCCTCCTCCGCATCAGCAGCAGGAGTCACAGAATTATCAACAGCAGCACCAACAGTTTGGCCAAACGCAAGAGGAACACGGCTCGCCCGGCGGAGGTCTGTTTCGCGACGTGGAGGTAGTCGTTGTTGTTGTTGTTGGAGAGGTGCGTTAGGTGCAGCGGGTGGTGGTGGTGGAAGACGCACGAGCAATTCATTAAACTTGTTATCGAGCTTTGTTTCGAACGTCTTCTCCATTCCATCTATCTTCTCCATGGCCTCTTCAAATCTGTTTAGCACATCTTGCACGTGTCCACTCATCATTTGCTGAAATTTATCATGCAAATCCTTATTCGTCATGTTCTCCCAGTCAGTCTCGTCGGCTTGTGATCCTGGCATGGTTAGCAGCAATAGAAACACACAAGAATATGATCCTACAGACTACTAACAAGAGGTGGTGGTGGGTGTCACAAAACCGTCAAGCAAATCTCAAATTCTTACCAGTTCTTACCCAGCAGCAGGCGGTGATCGGCAACCGTTGTAGTAAAAAACTCTCAAAGCTTGGATAGAGCGATTACCAGGGAGAGTCAAACGCACGACGTAGATGTATGTGGAGCTGGGAAGGCTTATAATATGGTAGCAAAAAGGGTCAGCGATAATCAATTCAGAGATGCAAAGTTGAATAAATGCTCAACGACGGTACTGTGCTGGTCCTAGGCTAGACTGTGCTAGAGACGCGAGCCTAGAACACCAACAAAATCACGGCGCGGCACGTAAACAAGGGAAAAGCACACTCTGGATTTTTTTTCGCTCTTTTTTTTGCGCTGCTTTTTTTTGGCGAAAAATCACTATAATGGCGAGTGTCTCAAAACTCTTTCTAGGTCAAACTGACAGGATGGGCACGAAATTTTTTCGACCAATTTTTTTTTCCGACTGCCCGGACCCAAAAACTGGAAACGGGTCAAAAAAACTTCCTATAATGGCACCTGTCTCAAAACACTCATAAACACCTAAAAATAGGATAGCCAGATTTTTTTTTGAAAAATGCGTTTTCGAAAAATTTTGGGCCTAAACGGAGGGTGGTTTCCAGACTCTTTTTTTTTCCGAAACCTACTCCGGCAAGGAAACACGAATCGGAATCTAGATGGATCTCGAAAACAAACCTAATATGACAAGAACTCAGATTGGTGGTGGATATATGGTGGTAGATGGCAGCGGTGGTGGTATATGACAGCGGTGGTGGTATATGGATACGGATTCGAAGCGGTGGCGGATAAGCAGTGGTGGTAGATGGCAGGGGCGATGATGATGGTGCGGCGGCGGCGTGACAACTTATGACCAGAACTCGAAACTCTAAAAGACTAGACTCTAAGACCAGCAACTAGACACGACGATGCAACCGCAAATTCAACAAAGCAAAACCCTAAAAAGATTATGCAAAGGCTTAGATTGGTTCGGATATGATGAACTAACCCTAATTTTTTTTGTGGACTGTAGGTATGAAGAACAGACTCGATCTAAACTACGAAAAACTGTAAAATCTCACCGAGCAACTTGGAAATCTGATACCACTTGATAAAGGCAAAGGTGTCCCGTCTTTCGATGAGATGATGGATATCGCTTTGGTGGAAGTCGACTTTGACGATCCGACTACGAACGTGCGAGGACGTCGCGCCTTAGCAATCGCTAAACCAACTCCGAGAGGTTATTGACCACGCCGGAGCATGATCAACCTGACCACGAGGGTCTGTTTCCTGCGAGCAAACGAAGAACAAGCAAGAAACTAAGGTTGCAATCTGGATATTGCAAATATAAGATGAAAGCTTTATTGATCAAGGTGGGGTTCTGTGACGCCTTTGTCTGGTCGTTGAACACAAACAAAGTACGCGAAGTTGCAGCTATGGCGAACTTTAATCTAAACAAAACCCCAAAGTCTAAACGGTGCCCTAAGGGCTGTATATATGGAGGAAGAGAGGGGGAATTTCGTGGCCCTTGGTGGAGGGGTCCAAAATCAACCCTATCTCTTGTTTCCCCACACATACGGACTCTAAAAATAGCCTATACTTATGTATTTCGAAATTACATGGGCCTGGCCCAATAAAAAGGTGACGCAGCACCTATAATAGCCTCTGGACGAAATTTATGAAGTGACATCTTGTATATTTCGTCCAAGGCTTCATGCACTCGTTATGGTGGCTTCAAAGACCTGAAATCATCACTTGTAACTCTGTTCTTGTTCCCCTTGCGCATGCCATCATCTCCATGCTTGTTCTTGCTCTAATGTTCATCCTTCTCCAAGCTAGGCCCTTCATTTGTAAGCAAAACAAATGTATCCAATTTAGGCAACATCATATTCTCATGAACATTAGAATCATTGCCAAGAAACGAAAGTACCTGGTAATTTAGTTGGCGTGCGCGAGCTCTAGTAATTGGTCCAGTATGTATAGCAGCAGGGGCTGTGGGTGTAACAATGGTATTGATGTCCTCATCAGAGCCATCAGAACAAACCTACACTTCCAACTTACCATTTTTGAGAGAGAACCACCTACTTATGTGTTGAGGCCAAGATATTCCATTCCTACCATATGAATCTTGATCTCTTGCCTTCCCCAAGTTGCTTTCCACTCAAATCTTCTTTCCACCAAATCCAAATCCCGTGAGAGAGAGTTGAGTGTTGGGGAGACTATCATTTGAAGCACAAGAGCAAGGAGTTCATCATCAACGCACCATTTGTTACTTCATGGAGAGTGGTGTCTCCTAGATTGGCTAGGTGTCACTTGGGAGCCTCCGACAAGATTGTGGAGTTGAACCAAGGAGTTTGTAAGGGCAAGGAGATCGCCTACTTCATGAAGATCAACCGCTAGTGAGGCAAGTCCTTCGTGGGCGATGACCATGGTGGGATAGACAAGGTTGCTTCTTTGTGGACCCTTCTTGGGTGGAGCCCTCCGTGGACTCGCGCAGCCGTTACCCTTCGTGGGTTGAATTCTCCATCAACGTGGATGTACGATAGCACCACCTATCGGAACCACGACAAAAACATCCATGTCTCCAATTGCGTTTGAATTCTCCAAACCCTTCCCCTTTACATTCTTGCAAGTTGCATGCTTTACTTTCCGCTGCCCATATACTCTTTGCATGCTTGCTTGAATTGTGTGAAGATTGCTTGACTTGTGCTAGAATAGCTAAAATCTGCTAAAGACTAAAACTGGGAAAAAGTTAAGTTTTTAATAGGTCAAGTAGTCTAATCACCCCCCTCTAGACATACTTAAAGATCCTACACAAACTTTAACTTTTGTCAGCCCATAATGATCACGTAAATAGAATAGCCAACAATCGGCTATCTGAAGTTGCCATCTCACCTATAGTTTACATAATAGCCCACTTGTACAATAGTTAGTCATACTAGTATGATATATCGTTAATATGTGGCCCACCTATTTCTATCCCAAGGGGAGTTGGAGCTTGTGCTACAGCCGATTGTAATTCTACAACCCGCTTATCTTCTCTCTCCTCCAACTAGGCAAAAAATAATGTGACATCTCTTATAGTCCACCTACGTCATCCTATTATATACTTGCTCTTATGCGTAGGTGTAGCAAAGCTCGTGAGGAAAGGAAGGCAATGAGAAAGCACATTGTTTCAATCGCTAATTAATTTCCTAGTGTCTTACATACTTAGAAATTCTCAATTTGGTTATCTGCTCAACAAATTTGGATGGAGGGAATAACAGTACTTTGCCCCGACAAGTGAGGACAACAACACCCAACTCTCTTTTCCCGAGTCTATGAACAACGATGCATAAATGTTGAGCTTTCCCAACCCTCCATTCTTACAAGCGTGCGGTAATTTCACCCATTTTATCTCATGCCTATTAGTGTAATAATTTCATCCAAATAAAACCTTGCATCATATGTCTCATGAATGCATTTTTGCTATTATTGTAAAAATAAACATAGAACAATTCCAAAAAATAAGAGACAAACAAGTGACATCAAACCTATCAAGTGAGAAATAAGGGGTGATCTCTCACACTGTCCACGTCAGATAGGAATAGTGGTGGAGAGAGAGAGAGGGAGAGAAATCACGTGAATTAGGTGATGCCCCACGCCCACCCCGACCCATTTCTTCCCACGCACATGTCCTCTCACAGCACACACACAACCACCTCCTCTGCTTGTTTATCTCCCTCAGTGTCGCCAGATCTGGAGAGCCACCGGGAGGACAACAACAAGCGCGAGAGGCGGCGACCGCGGGACAAGCACTATCCTCGACCAGATCGGTGTCCGATTTAGGTGGCTCGGGGTGGTCGCGGCGACGACCTCTTCAACGGTGTCGCCCAATGAGCTCCACATGCGGGGAGGCATCTCCACTGTCCACGCCACCATGTTCCCTCACCGACGTCGACCTCGTTGCAAAAGAGGGCTAGCCCACCCATGCTGCCGGTCAAGTTGCGTTTGGAGGTGGGGGGGGGCAACCACGCCTAGAGGAGGTTGTCCCCAATGCTCGGATCCTCTCATCGTTGAACTTGCCCACACAGTACGTCACCGCCGCTGGCTGAAGTCGCCCAGGTCGGCACTGTCCCTGTCGGCTCGCAACGCGTCCTGCCTGAAGATGAGCAGATAGGTATCATGAAGCTTCCTCCTTTCAGGTCAACGATTTCCCATTATGTTTTCCGTTCAATTTATGATTTTGTGGTGATATGGACAGAATCTCCATCTTTATTTTTTGAGATTATACTTTATCTATGGCTACAAGGTGTTTAATAATAATTCAACCAGGCTGTAGAGGTTCGTTGAATAATTTTTCTGTTGACATCCTTAACTAGCTACTAGAGATGTATTACTATATTATATCCATATGTTGCAATTTTCTTAAATTCTGATGTTCTGTGCACGAATTGGATCACTTCTGTTGGGCCTTCTTGTTGGTTGGTAATATACTGCTGCTTTTTGTGTAGGGTTATTTGGTGTAGCAAGAATGATAGAGTTCTAGGCCGAGGCAAAGAAGGGACAGGGAAATGGTTGCCTCATATGACCAAAATTGAATATTGAAATACTAATTTTTTGGGAGTTCAGATGAGATAATAACAAATTTGGCTGAGTATATCTCGTAAGTTTTAGAAATTTGTGCTAAATAAAGTTGATTCTTCGCCACTGCCCTATCTGGAGGGCCCCTTGGCATTTTTGCGGCAATGATTTTTCAATTCTTTGTTAGCCATATGCCATATTTGTTTCTACACATTGATTTTTAATACAATATTCTTTATTTCATTTGAAGTATCTTGTTTTTAACTTATGAAAGGAAACTTTGTGAAGCATCATACAACAAGACCTTGGATTGGTTTAAATGGTATATATTTTGGTCTGATGAATGTGCTATAGCAAAGAACCCATGCAAGCAGTAACTATAAGTTAACAAAAGAATGATTTCTATCAAAGCTAAGTGGACTTTCGGAGGAAATTCACAATACAATCTAGAGCAAAACTACAGAGGATTTCCACGGGTTTTCCCCTCAAGATTTTGCTTGTTTTGCATCCATTAGTTTCTAGGTATTTGTTGCATGAGTTTCATTTTACACTATGCTTATGAGATGAGAGTTATACCTTGCATGCGATCCATGATACATAATGTTGTTTCTTCACATTATTTCTGTTAAAACCTACACTTGTTCAGTATATGAAGTCAAGTAGCCAATAACAATGGGGCCATTCAGGTTTTCCTTTTTTTCTTGTAGTATATGAAGTGCATATATTTTTAAATCATTACATTGATGTCGCCGACAGTGCCGCCATACATGTTCCTTCTGTCGTTGTCGTCTGAAGGTAGATAATTGATCAGATGATCCCAAGCCTCTCTCTCTCATCAAATTTGAGAACATGTTTCCAGGTCTTACAACATATATATCACACAATCATCTATTACTATGCTCATAATTTGATCTCGTGACAGAAATTAAGTGAAGGGGGGCAACTGATTGGAGGAGGGAAACAAGTAATATATTTTTCTTTCCTTTACTTGTACCCTCTAAAAGGTTGCCATTTCTGTGGTAGGTTGGAGAGTAACCAAGGTATGTATAAGGTGAGTATATTCTTTTCAAGACTTGTGTTTTCTCTATCACTCAATGGCAACCAAAAAATTGTGTGGGTACAATTATCATTTATAATGTTTCTGTTATTTGCAGATAACAATGGATTTGCTAGACTAGTATGGTCCTGATAGAGTTCTTGATACACCAAACACATAGGTTATAAACTTAAACCCTTGAAGCAATCATTCATATATGTTCATAAGTTGTAACATTTGTGTGATAAGTTTTGGAGTTTATGTAGTGCCAATATGCTTTCCTTTTGTTCAAGCTAGTTTTACTAGCATTGGCATGGTGCCGTCTACCAAGGTTAGACTTGTAGTGTAGTTCATGACATTGAACTTCCCGATACATAATTATGAGATGATAGTCATTTCACTTTCAAAAATTCCTTAAAATGCTAGTTTATTGAATAACCTCATTATATGGTTGCGTTGATATTTCTCACTGCTAGTGTTCTAAGCAGCTTAAGTTATAGTGGTTGTGCTAACACTATGTACTTCTTAGAAGAAGGGACCGATGCATGAAAAGATATATTATGCATAGTACTATAATTAGTGCGTAGAAAAGCTTTGCGTTAGTGACTGCATTCACCAACTAACCATCTTGTATTTGTCAGAAGCCATTCATGTGGTATCATTTGCTAAGAAGTGTTGAAAATGCTAAGGAAGATGACGAGAGCTTGATGATGATATTGGGTTCAATTAAATGAATCAGGCAACACTTATTTGCTACTCCCCGTTCCATAGTATAAGATGTTATTACAACCTATTACCACAGATCCTCATGTTATGTTCGACAACAACCGTGATGGAACCGTTGACATGAGGGAGGTCCTTTGCAAGCTGTCCAGCCCGAGGAACTCCCGGGGCGATGATGCTCTGGGCTCTACTTTTAGGTAAACCCGACAAACGCATTTTGCATGAGATGGTTCTTGCAATGATCTTACCAATTGCAGTGGCAAGCAATGCATGTGGATGTCTAATTCCGAGAGATTCCTAACTCTGACTGAAAACATAATAAAACACTACTATTTCAAACGTACGATGCCGATCGATCAAGCATCAGCACAAGTAGAAGCTGGCATCGATGCTTCGAGTAAGCAGGAGGTGCAGTACTACATCTAAATACTTCAAATAATACTACTAATTTTACATGCTTAGTAGAGTAGGAAGAACTTCAAGATTTGTATGGTAATTTTGAATTTTTCTCAAAGTGTACATATTCATATCCTGAAGCAAATAATTTATGTATTGTTTTGTAGGGGTTTTGATTATTCTAAGAACAACCTTTTGGAGTTTGGATTACTCTGAGTAATTATTGTAGGAGTTGGAAGTGTGCTGCGTGCCCGGCTACGACTGCTTGCACTACATGAGTCTCCCAGCGCAGGTCATCTCTCCCACCGTTCCCCTCCTTCCCCCTCCCTCCAGATTTCATTGTAGCTTTCATGTGAAAGAGACTACATCATGCATAAGAAGAGCATATTCACATTTCATTGATGCGTGCGCATCAGCAGTGAGCTTTTGTGCTAATTTACTTCATAATGATGACTAATACTGCAAATGTTGGCAGATACTCTACTTTATCTTGTGACACACTTAGATCATATCACTAGATTTTGTTTAGATATAATTTCAACAAATGTACCTGGAATTATTTGTGTTCGTAGCAGATACTTATTTTTTCCGTTGGCTGAAATTTTGTTTAGATATTTGTTGTGATGTAACATGTAAAAGCATAATTGCCCTAATGTTGTTTATGTCTGAGACTACAGTATGCTCCCTGTTTCAGGAACGAAATAACCAAACTTGTAGGATTCTCCTGGCAACGCTTTGTCTCTGTTGGTGAAACTAGAGAAGACTGCAAAAATGAACAGATAAGGAATTAGCATGTTTTCTTTATATTTCATATCATGATGTCCATGTGGTGCATATCGTACTTTATAATCTTAAAATTTAGTAACCTGTGTTTAAATCTTTTTTTCGAGAAACTTGTGTTTAAATCAGAAGATATTTTTTTTTTTGCAAAGCTACATTTAGTTTATTTGCAGCTAGCAGCGCCACTATAACCTTGAATTCATTGTCTCGCATGCTTGGGTGAGGCAATGCTCCCTGTCCAGTGTAGGGGACATGTCTCAAACAGTTTGAGTTCACATATTTTCTTGTTGACAAGTTTTTTTTACACATTTTGCAGGTTTATATCAGGTGCATTCAGCCAAGTCAAAACAAGACACAAACAAATCAGTTATTAATATACAAAGCCAACATATCAGCAACACAAAACAAGATTCATGCACACAACCAACATTACAGTGCAAAAAAGAAGCGCTCTCACGAGGCTTGCAATGGCGGCCCCAATTACTAGTGATACATCACTGATCACGAGGGAGGACAAAAGAAAAAAAGAAGGCATCGACCACGCGTAGGGTCACCCGGTGACGAACCGTGTACACTTGTGGAAATCTTGGCTCGCACGAAACGTCGACGTCGCCGCGCCCGACCTGGCCACCCAAATCCAAGCACGCAACTCCCCGCTGGGATCCCCTGCGCCGGACGGACGCAGCACCCCGGCAGAGCCCAACACTCGTAGGACTCCACGCGTCCCCGGGCACGCGCACGAGCCCCCCAATCCCCCGCACCGCCACGCGTCCCCTCCGCCTCCCCTTTATACCGCTCTCACGAACGCCTCTCCAACCTTATACTCTCTCTCTCTCCTCCGTCCCCTTCCCTCCTTCCATCTGACGCGCGGGGCCCACCCGTCAATCTCCGTCGCCCTCCCCCGCCGCCGCCGCTCGCCGGACGGCAGGGCCCGGCCGCGAGGGTTCCCGCGGATTCTGCACGCCTGCCTCCCGCCTCTTCCGCCGCAGCCGTCGCCGATCCGGGCCGATCGCGCCGTCCGTCCGTCTCTAGGGTTTCGCTCCTCGCGGCCCCTCCGAGGCTGTCCGAGAGATCCCGATCTCCCTGGCCTGGACGCGCCAGGCTCACGTCCCGGTGATCGGCGACGCTCGATTTGGACCCCCGTCGAGGGGCGCAAGCTCGCGGGGAGGGGCCATGGCCTCGAGCCTGCTCACCACAGACAAGAGGTGCGAGATGCCTATCCCCTCGCGCGCACGACGCGATTTCCTCTCCCTCGTCGTTTTGAATTTCGTCCGCGACTGGATGCGCAGGGCCTTTGCATTGTTGCGCGTGGTGATTCTGGCGACGCTTGCTATTTTTGTTTTAAAATTACAAATATCAGTTTTTTTAATCATCGATTTGTAGTAGTGCTTGGCGGATGGTAGTATTTAGCTTTGGTGTCGTTCGAATGCTAGTTTCCGGATCGGAAGCATGCCAGGCAGAGTGCATTTCTAGGTTGTCTGGTTCAATTCTATGCTGTCCGACGGTTAAGCAATCCAGTTGTGTGGTATGGTATCTGCGTGGCAGCGTCATGGCACCAGATGGTCGCAGATGAGCCCGTGCTCTTCTTTCAACCGAGCAAATATGTATTTATAGCTGATATGCTTCGTTTCCTCTCAGTGTATATTTATCAAATCCTTTGAACGGCAGAAAGTCAGTTATCTGCTTTCTCTTAAAGGAAAAAAGAGGAGCTGTCTTTTGTCCAAGGGCAGACTGCTCAGGTTCTTGTTAATTCAGTCAGTGAACCTTTATGAATGATTCGACCGAGTATGTATTTAGTGTATCGAACAAAACTTTTATCAAGAATACAAGATGCAAGTCCAGGCTCATATCACGTTTCATCTTGACCTATCAGCAGACAGGAGTGCCCAAGCCTTTTTTGGGCCGTTTTCACCTTCTATTTGTAAGCCCGTGTTTTATTGGTTAAGTGGTATTTGAACAAAAAGTTTTGAATCCTTTCGATGGCATACTGTCAAGCAGCATTTGGCATAACTCTGCACTCTTCCATCTCTCAGCCATAATCATTCGGAAACACTAAAAATCTGATGGCAAATCTGACGTTTTTCATGGCAATTTACATTGGTGTAATAACGGCAAATTTAGTTTGCAAGCCAAAAAAATGAACTGAGGCGGATTTGCCATACTCGCCAACTAAACTTGCCATCCTCGGAGAACAAAATTTGCCTTGAAAAATGTTTTGATTTGCCTAAAAAATACAATTTGACGTCAGATTTGTAGTGGAGTCCTAATTATTTCTGTGTATTAAATTTGTTAAATGCTTTATGTACTGATTTGCAATGCCATTTGATAGAATGTTTGTAGTTCTCTTCCCATAGATGGATGATTAAGCTCCATTCATTTATCCTTCTGAGACTCGATATTTATATTTATACGCAATATGTTTTTTAACACTATGCCTCACATAATCAGGTTAACGCGCTTAATAATTGTTGCTTAGTTATATAGCACTGCTGCTGATGTACAATGTGTGTACTTTATTATTCTGTACTGCTTTCTGCAGATGGGCAGCTCCTACAAGGAAATCTGGCATGACTGTTCTTGGAAAAATCCCAAAGCCCATTAATTTGCCAAGTCAGAGGTAACAGTTTTTGTATTGGACATTGTAAGCGAAATCTTATCTTTGTGTACTTCTATGTGAACTGATTTAGTAGTTCTCATGAAGGTTGGAAAATCAAGGTCTTGACCCCAATGTGGAAATCGTTCCAAAGTGAGTCCCCACACTCATTGCTATACCACACTTTTTTTATCCATTCTTTTTGAGATTTGATGCTACTCATTCAGTGTTCTCAATAGTTTTTAATAATTTCTAGTGATGAGGTTATCATTTTGATTTTAGGGGCACCCTCACATGGGGCAGCAAACCAGGACCTACAACACCAAATGCATGGAATTCCTCATCACTTCTATCTCCCAAGAAGGATGGAAATTCTGGTGCACCAAGCCAATTCAATGGCCGTCCCTCTTCCGGTGGAGGTTCAAGGCCCTCAACAGCTGGAAGTGAATCTCTTGACTCTCCTAATGCTTGGGGTCCAAATTCTCGTCCGTCCTCAGCATCTGGCACATTACCATCACAAAATGTACCAGTGGTCACAAATCGTCCTCGAAGTGCAGAGACAAGACCAGGAAGCTCACAGCTTTCTCGGTTTGCAGATAACCCCTCAGATAATATGAATGTATCGATAAGGACTGTTGACAGATCGGTAATGCACAATAATTACTTTATATGGCTTGGGCGTCAGCAATCGGAGCCTACTTAATATGTTTGTTCTTAACTATGTAGGGATCTTCACATGGGCATGCGTTTACTCTAAGTACCGGTGATTTCCCAACACTTGGTTCTGAGAAAATTTCTGAATCAAACAGTCAACGAGGTAATCTGCATGCAAAATGTATTATATTTTTTATATGGCCATGACTTCTTACTGAATATTTGGAATTCTTGATTGTATTGATCATATGGTATGCTGATATATGCCATATCTGCTAGATCTATTTCCGCAAATCTCAGTTCTTTGTTCTGACTGATCTGATTTCAAATTCAAATGACGTATATTCAGTTGATATACAAGATAATTTCTCCTTACAGTTCAGCCTTTTATTCTAGGTCATAGTTCAAAAGGGCGCCCAACTTCTAGTTCTGGCAAAGATGGAACCCAAAATGATATGGGGAAGAGCCTACCTGCTGGTATTTAATTTCACCGTTTTATACTTTCTTATGTCCTTACCGTCTTGCTGTTGCATGTATATATGTATTATGGTCTGACCACTTAATCGGATACCGTTTCTTGTTTTAGGATCTGGCGAAGTAGTTCGACCACCTAATAATCAACCAGCAGATATCATGAAGACAGACCAGCAGGCACATGATGGAAGTGCTCCCTTTCCTGCCACAGGTCATCCAAATGAAGCTCAGCAGCTACAGCCATACCCTCCTAACTATTGTATGCCCCTTCCGCAGTTTGATTCATGGCGTGCACCTCCTGGCCATCCACCTGAGGGAATGTGGCATAGAGGACCAGGTGGCCCATACAGACCAGTTGGTCCCTCTAGCAATTTCCCTGTAGAACCATTCCCTTATTATGGTCAGTTCCCACCCAACTCAGAAGCAGCAGCAAGGCAGGGCTCAGGGCATGGTGGATATCACTCGAAAAATGCCGATGCATATCATTCTATGACTCCTAATTCGTATGTTATGAATCAACCTGTTATTCCAGTCAGGCCAGTTTACCAGGGCCCAATCCCTTATGATGGATATTATGCTCCTCAACGTCCAAATTTCAATAATGCCAATGTAAGAGATTCACCATTCGTCGGAGGCCCTCATCAACCAGGAATATTGAATCAATTTCCCAATCAGAATGAGAAATTCCAGCCTGGACATTCTCCGAGCAGAGCAGTCAAACACGAAGCAAGTCCCAAGGAGCTCTCCGAATCTGATAGAGTACATTTGATTTGTCGTGGACAAACTAGGATTTTGCATGATAACCCTGATCGTTTAGTGGGTCCTGGTGAAGTTGAAAGGAAGAGTCAGCCTGCACCACCACTTCTTCCACATCCAGATGGAAATCGAAACGATGTAAACACAAAGGCAGATACAAGGAATACCCCTAATGAAAGGAACATGGTGCTTATGAAGTCAGTGCATGATAACAGAGGTCCTAATCGTACAAGCCATTCATCTGTTTTGGAAAATGCACATTCCCATCCCAAGGAAACTGATGATGGCGCCCACCTGAAAAAGTTGAAGGAGGATAATCTTCCGCTTGATCAGCAACCTATCATTAAGAAGAATGCAGCTTTGATAGAGAAAATAGGGAGTTTGAACAACAAAGCTAGAAATGTTGATGCACGAAGTGTTGCAGAAGCATTTTCAAACAAGGAAATCAAAGAGAAGCAGCTAAAAAATGCTGGTTCAAAAGCAGATCGGGTGATAAAAGATGTTCCATCTACTCCTGCCATAACTGCTTTTGCTTCTGTTTCTGGCCAGGCAGCATGTGTTTCTCCTCGTTCTCCCGTGGCACAGAAACTGCAGAAGGAATCTAATGATGGCGGTGTTGTTGGACCGTTACACTCACATTTTGCTGAAGCCAGCAAGGCTGGAAAGTTGGGTGTATCAACTCATGATCGCACACATAGGCGGGTTGATTCTTCAAGAAATAGCCACCATGGCCCTGCTAAAGACATGCCACCCAACAATTCTACAGGACATGGGCGGGGAGAAAATTATGCAACTGAATCTTTGCCAGTAGTTCAAGTGAGGAATAGTCAGCATGACCAGCCTCCGGAGCATGTTTCGCAGGTGCCACCTGATGACATGCCAGCTTCACCCGATTATGAATCTCAGGCATGTTTGCAGATTTCTTCTGGCAATACTTTTTACAGTGGAAGAGTTTGATTATGAATTTTATGATACAGTAGAAAACCGAATTAATTAACTATGTATGTTCGGAAAATATTTGTGCAAGAAAAACCCAATAAAATTATTTTCATGTAGCCAAATCATATACTTCCATTTATAGATGTACATCGTTTCTAGGAGGGAGCTACTTTCTCAGCTCTCACAAGTAATATATCTCTTCACATATCCATTAAAAGTATGAGGGCATGTATAGTTCATTACTGCACTTCGCAAAACTTTAGTTGTGCAAGTGTGACTGGTAGATGTTTTGCTTCATTAGCACAATTTGTTAGCCTTGGGTTCTGCAGCACGTGTGTCACAGACTCAGGCTTTTTGAAAGCCTGCAAGGTTGCAACCAATTTGTGGTGGTCAACCAAACATGCCATTGACACCCTGCATTAGTCAATTCATATTCATCAAGTGCATTTCAAACAGCCTGTGGTTTGCTGTTGGCATTGTTAGTCCATAATACATTGCCGTATCTTGTATATTTGTATATGAGCTATTGTTTGGACTTCCATTTCAATTAACAAATGTTGTCATTAAATAGGTTTTGTTAAGTAAGGATTGTTGCTGTTTGTTACCACATAACATATTTGTGTGTATTTTCATTATTGATGCGCGGTCAGGTTTTATCTAAAATTTCGAATCTCAATAAATGGTACTAATGGCCTAAAACCTCTTATATTTGGTTACGGAGTTAGTATAAAACAACACAAAATATTGTACCATATGCTGCTGTGCATGTCACATGACTTGTTCTTGTAGTCTACCATCCTTTCATACCCTTGCATTCTTTAATGCCACATTTGGTTTTGTGCCATTACTGCCTGCTTACCAGTCTTATGTTATTAAATAGACATACTCTGTTTACAATACATATATCACAGCAGATTAAGAAGTTTTACTACATTGGGTAACTTTCTTAATAACCTGTGCAATTCTGCTAATATGCATACTGATGCCAATAATACCAAGCCTTGTTGCCTACTAACTTGTATTTGATCGTTGCATTTCCAATTCAGCGTGTAAAAATGAGGGAGTTGGCTGTACAGCGCGCCAAACAATTGCAAGCTGAGGAAGAAGAACGGACAAAGCGACAAAAGGCAAAAGCTCTTGCAAAATTGGAGGAGCTGAACAAGCGTTCATCAGTACATCAGAAGAATTCCAGTGATCCACCACCAGAAAATGACGACGTGCATAATAAGCCAAAGGCTGGAGTTGATGGGAGTACTGAACCTGCATCTTCAACTGCTGAATCACATGATGTTCCTGTATTGGATAATGTTAGTATTCTTCAGCCACCAAATGAACCCAAGGATACTGCAGTTCCTGCACAGCCCATGTCTACTCTACTACAGGCTGAGGGTACAGGTAAAGATCTTTCTGGTCATAACACTTCAACCTCAGGCATGAACACACAGAGCAACATGATGGAGCATATAGCCCATAAAAGTATATCACAGTCACATGATCTCAGTGTTACAAAGCCTAGGCAGGGCTACAGAAAAAGGCATGCTGTTTCAGAGGATAAAATTCTTGGTGAGAACTCAAGTGTGGCAGTAAACACAGAAAATGTTAAGAAAGCTGTTGAGGTTTCTTTGGACACATCAACTGCTGTTGTTACATCACATGATGATCCCCCAGCCCACAGCAAGAAGAGTGCCAGGAACTCGAGAAATAAGAAAAAAGTTGATGATGCTCCTGCTGCTTCTAAATATCCACCCATGGTTGTTGGTCAGCAGAATGCACCAAGCATCTCCAGTGAGCCAAAAATAAAAACCGCTGGTGTTATCATTAGTAGTTCTATACTTCCTGCTGAAAATACTGTGCTTACAGTTGGAAGTATAACCGTGGGTGGTATTTCATTTGGATCTTTCAACCAGGAGCGCCTGAAATTACCAGAGGAAGCTCAGAGCACTGCAAATAGCCGCCCAAAACCTCAGCAAGCAAAAGGATCAAAAAAGATTCAACATGCTATCCGACCTGTCGAGAAGCCACATGGGAATGAGAGTGTTGTCTGGGCACCAGTTAAGCCATCAGGGTGGAATGAACCATCTGAGGAAGCTGACGCAGCAGTAGCAGCCAGGCCTAAGACAATTGGAAAGGGCACCACCGATGGGGAGAATGTCACACGAACTAAGAGAGCTGAAATGGAAAGATATGTGCCTAAGCCACTGTCCAAAGAGCTTCAACAGCAGAATCTGGAACAAAATTTACCTGTAGAAAAATCCTCTGTGGAGAACAAGAGTAATGATAATGAGAAGTTAACCGCTGCTAAAGAGCCCAAGAAATGGGAGGACAAAAAAACTAGTAGAGGGCATGGAAAGTCTCATTCTTCTTGGCGCAGGAGGAATGCAGATGACTCATCTTCGGTGGTACCAATACCTTCTGAGCGAGCAGACAGCTATCAAGAATCACATGAAGTTCAGAGGCCTTCTGATAAGCATCAACAGCTTGAACCTGACAAGCAAGCCGATTATGCTGCCGGGAATAGTTTGGCTCCAACTGAAGCAGTTGAGTTACCTGCCAGTGCCGCAAAAGAACATGCTGCAACTAACAGGCAAAGGAGGCAGCATGTTAAGGGCCCAAAAAACGAGGCAAGTAACTACTCAAATGAGAACAGAGATGGCAGGAAAGATGTGAATCACATGTCAACACGGGGAATGGATGCAAACTCTTCTGAACATAGAAACATGTCTAAACCTGAGGTGAAGAGCAGCGCAGCTGGTACACACTCTAGAGCACACTGGAAACCAAAATCTTCACATTCCCAGAGTAACTCACAGGGCAATAATACCACTGAAGGTCAGGTGGACAGTGCTACTCTGCAAGACAGCAGCAATCATAGTAGTAATCAAGGTAAAGGTGACATGACAAATGTGGATGAGAACCAGAAGGGCGAGAGTCACGAAAATGCAGAACAGCAGCAGCTTAATCATGCAACCCGTCGCCAGGGACAGCACAACGGGAGGTATCACAGGGGAAGTGGCGCGCACAGGGGAAGGGGTTATGATGCTGGGCAGCCAAGCCATGGCGCAAATGCAGAAAGGCGGAGGGGTAGCACTCATCTTGAATACCAGCCAGTTGGCTCCAACAAACCCTCAGACTTCCAGCAGAACCCAAGTGCCGATGAACAAAGTGCAGGGCCTCCAGCTCCAGGACCAGTGTACAGGGAGCGCGGCCACAACAGGGGCCACCGCCCCCCTGGTGGTCACTTTGTCAAGCGGAATCCTGCCCCTGCCCCAGCCACAGCCCCAGCTCCAGCTCCAGTTCCTAATTCTTACCGAGAAGAATGATCTTCCCTTGCCCCCATGATTGCTGAGATTTAGGAACGTCGAGTCATTCACAACAGGTAGGCAAATGAACTATTTCAGTATTCTAGTTTACTGCCTGTACAGGCAGCTTGTGTGATCTCATTCCCCTCATGGCTAACATGTTCAGAGGCTAGCAGGTTGAATGTTTCTCGGCAGTGGCGAGGCGGTCGACGGTCGGGGTCACCAGTAGGTTGTAATGTTTTTTTTGTTCCCAGGGCTGTTGGGCCTTAGCGTGTGATTGTTAATTTTTCCAAAGAACATCCCTTGCTTCGGTGAGATGTGATGCTTTAATTGTACTAACGGAGTTGATTAAGTACTGGGATGCGAAAATGCTAGTAGTGTTTGCTAACGGGAACAGAAGCGTTGTTTTTTTTTTTACTTATTTGTTGGTATTCGGTACATGAAAGTTGGTGTCATGTGTTGTGTTTCCGTTGACTGGAAGATAGGCTTGTCAGGAATAATTGACTTCTTTTGTACAATATGGTTGCAACGAAGGCCCTTGTACGATATTACCTTTTCTTTTATTCAATGTGAGCTCCTGGTTTCGTTCACCTAATCTTTTGATAGGTACTCCCTTCCGTCTTGGAAAAGTTGTCCTCATGGTCATTTTACAGAAACACCCTCAGCTAATTCCCGACACAGCCCGCACTCCTCGTCTTCTCCGGTCGACACTCCGCCGCTCTGACATAGGCGCCGTCTTCTCTGGTTGACACTCCGCCGCTCTGACATAGGCGCATGGACGCCGGTCGCCGGAGATCCCCTGCTTCGCGCTACTCCCCTGCTCTCCCGCGCGTCCGCCGCCGCAGCTGCCTCCTCCGCCGCTCCCTTCTGCCTCGCGCAGCCCCCCAGCCTCCCTTGCCTGCCTCCCGAATCTTCCCTCTTTTACCCAAAAAATTGTTTCTTCTTCCTCCCGCCGCGTCTCCTGCTCGCGGCCACCCCTCCCTCCTAGCGTTGATGGAAGAAGCATGGCCGGCCCTCGGCCCGACGGCCTGCGACGCGGCCTTCCCACCCCCGCCCCGGCCCCCATGGCGTGGGGCGCGGCGGGAGACGGTGGCCAAGGAATCGTCCGCGCAGGCGGTGAGCAGAATCGTGTCCAGCTGCGCCAACTCGAGCGGCCTGGCCGTGGCCGCCGTCGACGCCAACGCCGCCATCTCGGGCGGCGCCGTGCTCGCCTCCACTGCGGGCCGGCAGGTCACGGTGCTCGAGGAGGTGTGCGACGCCGCAGCACGCCGGAGGCTCGCGCTCCTGCCCACCCCCGTCGAGACCGTCGACCTAACCCCTGAGTTCGTCAAGAGAGGTCGACTGTTTACTTAATCCAGCCTAGCACCTCGTACTGCTACTTTCATTTGCTGAATAGAGGTTAAACTCTGCACTTTCATGGGTTTCCATTCTCTGCTCTCTATTACTGCTTGATGCTCTTTGCATTGCTGTGTTCAGTAGGGCCAGCTTGAACCGTGTGCACCAGGAAGAAGACCAGCCCAAAGTTGATGAAGTGAGACAGCCAACAGGATGCCCATGCAAATCAATTTCGAGCAAGGTGTGTGTAGATTCAGAAATGTTTAGACTGAGTGTTCACCGAAATAGTAAATCTTGTCTTTCCTAAAAACTGAATTTGTATATTCAGTCTTTGCTGAATGCCAGCTTCCAGAGTTTAAATGTTCAGTCTTGTCTTCCCTAAAAACTGAATTAGTAAATCTTGTCTTTCCTAAAAACTGATCATGTCTTCGAACAAGGTGCATATGCCAGTGTTGTGTTAACACTTAACACTGAATGTTCAGTCTTGACTTTGAATGTTCACCGAATTTGCAAATCTTGTCTTCGAACAAGGTGCATATGCCACTGTAAACCGAACAGCAAACTGAATTACTCTAAATATTCAGAAAATATCATGTTAGAAAAGATTGTGAATTACTCTGAATATTTACATGGAACAGCAAACTGAATTTTTTGACCATTTGACCTGGTGTAAACCGTAGGCAAAGCTGTTTGGATCCTCAAATACAGGAGTAATTAAAAGAGCATGTACCATCTGCAACATCTCAAGAAATTCAAAGAAATTCAGAATACGGTACAGCATCTCAAGACATCTGCCCATCTTTTGTTTTGGTCAGATGACCAGATTGTGCCAAACTGTGCCCAACCACAAAGACAAAAGGCACTAGCACCACATAGTTGCATTGACCAAATAGACTTGTTTCATGAGTGCTTAATTTGCATTGATTAAATATACTGTAATTACAGAAATTTTAGGAATATTGCTTGTCCAATCTGCGTGTAGAAATTTTAGGACTACGTGAATTAAAGGCTTTGGACTACATACTCCTATCATATGGAGCTACATACTCCTATGATATGGAGCCAAAGTGCTCTTGTATTTAAATTTTATATGGAGCCAAATTTTATTTAAGTTTGGTGACAAAATAGTTCTGCAGTTCTTACTTGAGGCCTGCCAAATTATGTATTATAGTGTTGCCTAGAGCTACTCCCTGAGCTTAAAAGTCTATTCAGGAAAACCTTTTATATGAAACCAATCTTCTTCCCTTCAAAAAGTTTGTTCCTTACAAATTATTAAAAGATGCTTCAGTGACTTCTGAGAGATTAAAAGTCTCCTTGTTCATTTTGGTAACTAGAGGAACATGACGGCCATTCCTTACAGAAACATGGTAACTTCAACAGAAGAAACATCAATCAACTCTTGTACTGCTCTGCCTCCTGCTTGCTTTTTAGGCTTTCCAGTGACATGATATTTTCATTCAGAGGAGGTTGCACTGCTCTGCTCTCTGCTTGCTTTTTAGGCTTTCAAATAATTCCAAATTAATTCAAATAAATCTAGCTAATTCAAAGAATCCCAAATTAATTCAAATAAATCTAGCTAATTCAAATAATTCTAGCTAATTCAAATTAATTAAAAGTACTCCTTGTTCATTTGAGCACGTACTCCTAGTGTGAAAAGAAAACCATGATGAATTAAGCAAGTACTCCTAGTCTAACACAATCAAGTACTCCTCAAGTACTCCTAGTCTAACACAATCAAGTACTCCTAGTCTAACACAATCAATTTTCAGCTTGTACAAAATACTGAAAACTACAGTAGAAACAATGACTAAACAACAATAATTCTGTAGTTTTCTCAAATTTTTGCAGTATGTAGACTATTTAGAAATTCAGAGATAATGAAAAGATTGTGCTAGGATGTTCTGAAGCTAACTGAATGTTCTGAAGCTGTCAATTTTTTAATATAGATTGTGCTAGGATTGCACAAATTGATGTCACTTTTTTATATAGATTGGGCTAGGACATTGTAGGTTACTGAATTTGCCTCGCTCACTCTGCTTTTGACTGAATTAGTGCATCAAGTGATGTCACACTCCACTTCTTCATCCTGCTACTGACTGAACTGGTTTTGAGCTCACTAACTGATGCCACTCGCTCACTCACTGCTCTCAGGGAGGTTGTGCGGCACCGAGCGGATGTACGGCGAGGTCTTCGAATGGTGTCAAGTCACCCTTGCCATATGGAACATATGTAAGCTCTTCCTGCTAACCTACAGGAGTACATTTTCGTGCTTCAAGTCTGAGCCTATGTATGGAAAATGCATGCTTCAAGTCTGAACCTATGCACTCCATTTTGTGGTGATTAGTTTCCACTTCTATGTGCACTAAGAAAAAGAAGCCTGAACATGGCATGCATGCTTTCTTGTGGTGTTAGCATCCCAGCACTGATCAACACAACTTGTCCTCACAAGCACATAGAAAATGACAGGTTCTGAACATCAAGTTGACTGAACACAACTTGTCCTCACAAGCACTTTTATTTGTTCTATGAAACTTCTTGTAATATGCATATTACATCATTTAAATTCAGTGTCAAAACATGGAAAAATTCAGTTGTCAAAACACCTCAAACATGGCCAAATTCATATCAGTCCAAAATTTTCATGTTTCAGAGAAGTTTACAATTTTTGTGGCCTCTTGATACAATTTTTTTATCAAGAACTGTCAATTTTGCATCCATTTAACTCCATTGATGGTGGAACAGGAGGAGCAGCAGCAGCACAAGGAGCAACTCCTTACAGTAGCAGAGGCAGTCGCCGACAGCAGCAGCAGATGCAGTCGCCAACAGCAACAACTGGTCCGCGCGGACTCGATCGGGCGGACTGCAGCGGCAGAAGTAGGTGGCGGGCGAAGGCAGCGGCAGGCGGCAACGGCAGGTGGCGGACGGACGGCAGCGGCAGCAACAGGATCCCGCCACCGGGGAAGACCCGCGTGGCCCTGCCTGCCAAAGTCAGGGAGAGGGAGCGGCGGCTGGGGTTGCTGCAGGCACGAGGAACCTGCGCCGGCGAGGAGAGCGACGAGGAGGAGGCGCCCGTCGAGGAGGAGGCCGCCTTGGAGGAGCAGCTACAGTCGGGGTCGGGCTCCTCGGAGGAGCAGCCGCAGTCGGGGTCGGGCTCCTCGACGACGCAGGCGGCGCCGGCGCTGGAGGCGATGCTGCTGCCCCGCTCGCCGGCCGTGCTCGAGCCCCTCGATCTCCTCCCTCCTCCGGGACGCGGATGTGCTGCTCCTGTCCCTCGACGACGCGGCCGTCCTCCTCGGCGATCTCGTGGCCGACAGCGGCGGCGAAGTCCACGGGCAGGTCAGCGGGGCGGTGGGAGAGCGCGGCCAGGGCCTCGCTGGCGGGGGCCGGACGGTGGATGGATCGGGCGACGGAGGAAGGAGGAAGAAGCTGAGGGGGGCTGATTTGCAACAGTTTAAAACGTAGAAAGGGTTTTTCGCAAAATTAAAGTTGAACTAAGTCGCGGACAACTTTTCCCGGACGGAGGGAGTATGCATTTTTTTTGACGGGTTGATAGGTATGCAGTTAACTGTCGCCTGTACCAACAAAAGAGTGTCTTCGTATCAGACTAGCAGCATATGGCCGCTGGATGAGCAGTGTGCCCCCTGCGCACAGCGCACCTCCCGTCCGAAGTTTTCAAAATTATAAAAACCGACGAAGTTGGTTACGTGGGATTTGCTAATAACTGCTGATATTTAGAAAACTAATTCAACGGTTTCCATATTTCATACACTAGTACAAATGCTCATGCGTTCAACAGACAAAAAAAGCAGTAAAATATGCTTTGTGTGTACCATTGTGGGAAAATTTTGTTTTTGTCACTCTAGTTTTTGCCAACTTTACTTATGCAACTTTAGAATTTGACATTTCACTTTTGCCACTCTTAGCTTTTGACAATATATCACTTTTGCCAATGGCAAAAGCAAAAATTTTACAGTGGCAATTGTGATACATATCAAAAGCTAAGAGTGGCAAAAGTGAAATGAAAAATTATCGTTTTTGCCACGAAATGGCATTTATGATGTATTGTCAAAAGCTAAGAGTGGCAAAAGTGAGATGTCAAATTCTAGAGTGGCATAAGCAAAGTTGGCAAAAACTAGAGTGGCAAAAATAAAATTTTCCCTACCATTATGCATCATTTCTTATATTCAATTCTGATTATCTCTTTGTAGAGTATGAAGTGTGGATTTGAAGAGGCCACCTTAACGGCCTTCATACGATGAAGGAGTAGTTGTGCATGGAATAGTTTGTCAATCGTTTTATTATGTACTTCTCGAGAAAACATGAATATTGTATTTTTACAAAGTAACATTTTTGAAATCTTTTATAATTTTTATGGAAAGGTGATTTTTAAGATTTGCATTTTTTAACACACGATCTTTGAAAATAATGTTAATTTTATTTATTTTTTAGAACATTTTTAAATGCAACCATTTTACAAATAATTGATAATTCTTTTGGAATACTGAATATAAAAATGATGAACATATTTTAGAATGAGAACAATTTTTGAAGTAAAAAAGCTTTTGAAACAATATTTTTCTCAAAAAACGCACACTTTGTGTCTGCAGTAAAAAAGAATTGTTGGTTGAACATATAATATAGAGCATTGTTGAGAAAATCGTTAACTGGTAGCTGCTCGGTTGGCTGGCGAGTAGAGGATTAATAGGTTTCGGCAAGTTAATCGGCCATTTAATCAATTAATCGGATGATTTATCGCATTATCGGCTACTCGGTGACTCAATAAGTAGGGATTAATCGTTAAGTTAACTGGTTAATCGGATGAATTATTGAATAGGGATATAGAGTTCAGAATGTCATAATCACGACCTTCAATGGCGCCTTCCTCGACTTATCACTATCACCAGGTGAAAGAGAAGTAGTGGATGTATTCTGAGTGGGATACACCGATGCTGAAATTGCTGTATACAATTTAAAAGTTTAATAACTAATCCAAAACGGAGACGCTACGCGTCGGCCGGCAGATCTTTCACATCTGTTTGATCGGGGCCATCCAGTGGCGTGGCTCCTTCCTCATCATTGCAACAGACCTCTTATTGCAGAAACATTTGCAACAGAGGTTCTGTTGCAGAGTTTTTTTTTCCTATCTGAACTCTTTTGAAACATGAGTGTTGTTGTGGAAAGGACTTTTGCAACACCGATGATGTTGCGAAATTCATTTTTGGTCTTAACTTTTTGCCAACATGGGTATTATTGTGGAAGGACTTTTGCAACACAGATGATATTGTAGATTTTTTTTTGTCTTAACCTTTTTGTCAACATGGGTATTATTGTGGAAGGACTTCTGCAACATGGGTGTTGTTGCAGAAGGAATTCTGCGTCTAGTGTTGAAGGCCCTGGCCAGTTGTGCGTCGGCTGATCAAGCTCGTATATGACGGTTGCGCATGCGATGGAAGCTCGTATCTAACGGACGTGCAAGCTATAATCAGCCGACTGATTGATAACGTTTCTCAATCCAAAAGGTTTTCTAGAATTTGCAAAAGATTTCAATGCAAACGGATTTATAGGACGTTGAATTTTTTTTTTTTGAGAAACCACGTTGAATATTTTTAGAGATAGTTGGTTGTTTGGTTTCTTATTGTTTTTACCATTTTATATTCACTATTTGGGCTTGGCCCAAAAAAGCACTATAAAAAAAACATGCATGCACGAACTATTCTCAAGTCTCCGTACTGCTCGAAGTGCCAAGCGCTGCCGCCGCTTGCTCGTGCCTCCTCATCTTGCTCGGGATACAAACACTTCATGTCGTATTGTTTCATCATGGCCATCAAACTATATTTTTTAAAACCGAACGGGCAACCAAACCATTGCGGCTGTCAGCGGTTGGACCGTCGGTTCATCGATTTGTTTCTAGCAAAAAAAAGACCCAAGTTATTAAAAATAACCTTAGATGTGGCCAAATTATGCTTGGATGTGGCCAAGCATAATTTATATATACTTCACAGATCCAAAACAACATCAAAACTATGAATGGTGGTTGCCAGCCAACCTTTTTGTGTGTGAGAAGAGGAGGGCCATTGAATTAGAGCATGTGCAAGTCGCATCCATTGTCATTTATTTTAATTGGTCCCTCCTCGGCCCATGCACAACCAGCAAGAGCATCGTTCTTTTAATTCTTTTCCTTTATTTCTTCTTTTTTTCCTTCATGCTCATATAGTGCAATTAAAATTTACATTTTCTTTCCTTTATTGCTTTATAAGAGCCAAATTTACTCCTTTTAATTTCTTCGCTTTCCTTATGAGAGGAATAATTTCTTTTCTTTTTGCTTATATAAGAGCCGAACCAACTGTTTTTTAATTCTTTCTCTTTCCTTATGATTGGAATAATTTCTTTCTTTTTTGCTTATGTAAGAGCCGAATTTACTCCTTTTAATTCCTTCTCTTTCCTTCCTGCTTATATTCCGAGACCCACTCCTTGAGTTGGCTTATTGATCTCGAATCATACAATTGAAATGGAGATAATGGTATCGTGATGAAACCATATGTTTCTGCTTAAGTTAATCACCGAGTTAAACGGCATAGGCTGTGGACATATAATCAATACATGACCCAAAAATAAAATGCCACTAGAATAGCACAAAACACAAAGAAAAACAACCTGGAGACATTGTAGGAAATCAGATTAGGGGAGTTTGTTGATATGGTGAGGCTGCAAGGAGAAATATGAAACAACAATTAGGTAACCATAAAATTGTATAGTCGATTGGAAACATAGGTAATTAATTCGAAATAAATGATTCTAAAGATGTTCCAGACCTCCAGTATAGATATGCAAGTAAATGGCTAGTGCACATTAATTGGCCACCATACTGAAAAAGGATGGACAGGCTATACCATAAAATATCATCATGCGTTTACACATAATACGTGCAGCTTAGCAGGCTAAATAGAATCACGTAAAGATCTTACAGCTAAACAGGGAGATTGAAGGAAATATGCCCTAGAGGCAATAATAAAATTGTTATTTTATATTTCCTTATTCATGATAAATGTTTATTATTCATGCTAGAATTGTATTAACCGAAAACTTGATACATGTGTGAATACATAGACAAAACACCATGTCTCTAGTATGCCTCTACTTGACTAGCTCGTTGATCAAAGATGGTTAAGTTTCCTAGCCATAGACATGTGTTGTCATTTGATGAATGGTATCACATCATTAGGAGAATGATGTGATGGACAAGACCCATCCGTTAGCTTAGCATAATGATAGTTCGGTTTTATTGCTATTGCTTTTTTCATGTCAAATACATATTCCTCCGACTATGAGATTATGCAACTCCCCGATACCGGAGGAACGCCTTGTGCGCCATCAAACGTCACAACATAACTGGATGATTTAAAGATGCTCTACAGGTATCTCCGAAGGTGTTTGTTGGGTTGGCATAGATCGAGATTAGGATTTGTCACTTCGAGTATCAGAGAGGTATCTCTAGGCCCTCTCGGTAATGCACATCATAAGAAGCCTTGCAAGCAATGTGACTAATGAGTTAGTTGCGGGATGATGCATTACAGAATGAGTAAAGAGACTTGCCGGTAACGAGATTGAACTAGGTATGAAGATACTGACGATCGAATCTCGGGCAAGTAACATACCGATGACAAAGGGAATAACATATGTTGTCATAACGGTTCGACCGATAAAGTTTTGTAGAATATGTGGGAGCCAATATGAGCATCTAGGTTCCGCTATTGGTTATTGACCGAAGAGGTGTCTCGGTCATGTCTACATAGTTCTCGAACCCGTAGGGTCCGCACGCTTAACGTTCGATGACGATTTGTATTATATGAGTTATGTGATTTGGTGACCGAATGTTGTTCGGAGTCCCGAATGAGATCACAGACACGACGAGGAGTCTCTAAATAGTCTAGAGGTAAAGATTGATATATTGGATGATAGTATTCGGACACCGGAAGTGTTCCGAAATGTATCGGGTACATATCGGAGTAC